>NW_026571353.1:42100369-42150369 GCF_026225935.1 Boleophthalmus pectinirostris | reverse complement strand
TTTAGTTCTGGTTTAGTCCCGGTGTTTAATCCTGGGTTTAGTCCTCTTTTAGCCCTGGTTTAGTCCTAGTTTACTTCTGTTTTAGTCCTGTTTTAGTTGTCCTGTTTTAGTCCTGGTTTAGACCTGGTTTCATCCTGGTTTTAAGTTCAGGTTTAGTCCTGTTTTAGTACTGGTTTTAGTCCTGATTAAATCATGTTTTAGTCCTGATTTAGTCCTGTTTTAGTCCTATTTTTTTTTTTCAGTTTTAATCCTAGTTTAGACCTGGTTTAGTCCTGGTTAAGTTCTGTTTTAGTCCTAGTTTTAGTCCTGATTAAATAATGTTTTAGATCAGGTTTAGTCCTGGTTTAGTCCTGGTTTTAGTCCTGGTTTTAGTCCCAGTTTTAATCCAGGGTTTAGTCCTCTTTTAGTCCTGGTTTAGGCCAGATTAAATCTTGTTTTAGTCCTGGTTTAGACCTGGTTTCATCCTGGTTTTAATTCTGGTTTTAGTCCTATTTTAGTCCTGGTTAAGTTCTGATTTAGTTCTTGTTTAGTCCTGGTTTAGTTCTTGTTTAGTCCTGGTTTAGTCCTGGTTTAGTCCTGGTTTAGTTGAAGAGCTCTGGACTGGTTCTGTTTTTCATGTTTTTAACTCAGTCAAAATGAGTTGAAACGTCTTTGATCTTGTACATTTGCGTTGATCTTGTGTGTGGTGAGTTGTGTTGGTGTAGATCTTGTGTGGTGGAGTTGTGTTGGTGTAGATCTTGTGTGGTGGAGTTGTGTTGGTGTAGATCTTGTGTGGTGGAGTTGTGTTGGTGTAGATCTTGTGTGTGGTGGAGTTGTGCAGGTGTAGATCTTGTGTGGTGGAGTTGTGCGGTGTAGATCTTGTGTGTGGAGGTGGAGTTGTGTTGGTGTGTCTTGTGTGTGGTTGGAGTTGTGCAGGTGTAGATCTTGTGTGGTGGAGTTGTGTTGGTGTAGATCTTGTGTGGTGGAGTTGTGCTGGTGTAGATCTTGTGGGTCTCGTCAGGTCCTTTGGTTTTTATCTGTGTTTAAACGTCCGAGCGGCTGCGTTTACGTTGGGTTCAGACCTTCGCTCCTTCACCCACTGTTTTTCCACTGACGACGCTTTTAAAGAGCTTTAAATCTGCTCTGTGTAAAGTTTCACACCCGCGTTCCGTCTCCGGAGTCGCCGCGGCCCCGCCCCCTTTCTCCGGCCCCGCCCCCTTTCTCCCGGCCCCGCCCCCTTTCTCCCGGCCCCGCCCTCCGGCCCCGGCTCCACTCAGACTCATTCATTACAGCACTTTGCTCTGGTGTTGTTTGAATGAGCTCCTCACGTCTGTTTGTCACAGGATTAAACCCTCCAAACCACTTTTACTTTGCGCTGCTAAAATTACACTGTCCAATGTAAACAGAACCGAAAAGACACTCAGACGGCTGCTCAAGTATCACCGCTTTTATTGATGAGTTACAAAAACGGACTGTTATTCCGGCCTCTTCAGCTCCGACTTTGTTTTGGAGAAATGTAAATCTCACACAGTTTAAGGGGTTCGTGAGCGTCGTGTTCTGTGAGATCCACACTCGACGTTTGTGAGTTCAGAGAAACGCAAAACTGTCGAGTTCCAAACTAGGGACGGGCATTTGATGACATTTTCTTCATCGATCGTCGGAAGAGTTAACGATCAATTATCGAAGAATCATTAAGGTTTTTCTATTAAAATGATCATCATTATTATTACTATCTGCACTAATCTGCATCAATAAATTCAACTTTACGACATATAAACATAACGACTCTAGATCCACATCAGCTGTTTGACATTATAATGTGTTTAATTCAGTTTTGTTCAAATCTCACAGAAACAAAACTTAAAACCACATCACTAATTTACATAAACTAAGTGAAGATAAAACTCCAGCTCTTGTGTCGCTGATGTGGTTCAACTTGTGTTGGATTAAAAGACATGACTCAGGTGAATACAGGTCAGTGTGACCAGATTTGTGTTTGTCAAAACCAGGACAGCGTACGGGGGGAGGGGGGCGGGGCCTCGTCATCCACATTGAGCGACTCTCACCTGGAAAAACTTTTTCCCACTGGACACAGAAACATATGTGCTGCTTTATCCACTGTGCACATGGACTCACACTTGTCCCAACGCAACGGAAAGTGTGGAATTTCTTCTACAAATCCTGGTTAAATCCACATTTGTGCTTCGGTTCGTTACAGACTGACCCACTGTTTGTGTGTCGCTCCTTCTGATGCAGAGACACATGTACACACCTGTTTGGTCACGATACACACACATACATTCAGTTTGTCCAGTAAAATCAACGGAATCCATCAAATTCTTAATGATCAATTATGGATTAATCGATTAATCATGACCATCCCTATTCCAAACAGAAAATGAGCACGGGCACAGTTCTGGCTCCACGGACTCTGGCTCCAGTTCAGTTTGTGTTCAGGCTCCTCGTGTTCGTATCCAGTCGCTCGACATGATCCAGCGGTTTTATTTCACTATTTTGTGCGTTAATCAATTCCTCTTCCTCATATAGAACGAGAGCTGCTCGATTACGGAAAAAAAACATTATCACAATTATTTAAAATCCGTGTCATTTGTTCATTTGTTTTTCAAAATGAAACCAAAAATAAGAAAATGAAAACACAATTTTCTTTATAATTCGTCTCCAAAACCAAAATGAAAAAACTGAAAACAGAAGTTTGTTTTTTCAGTTTTTGATTTTGTGTTTAAAAGAAAAATGGAAAAACAGACTGAATCAGAATTAAACCAGGACTAAACCAGGACTAAACCAGGACTAAACCAGGACTAAACCAGGACTGAACCAGGACTGAACCAGGACTAAACCAGGACTAAACCAGGACTGAAACCAGGACTAAACCAGGACTGAACCAGGACTAAACTGAACCAGGACTAAACCAGGACTGAACCAGGACTAAACCAGGACTAAACCAGGACTGAAACCAGGACTAAACCAGGACTGAAACCAGGACTAAACCAGGACTAAACCAGGACTGAACCAGGACTGAAAACCAGGACTGAACCAGGACTAAACCAGGACTAAACCAGGACTAAACCAGAACCAGGACTGAACCAGGACTAAACCAGAAACCAGGACTGAACCAGGACTGAACCAGGACTGAACCAGGACTTAAACCAGGACTGAACCAGGACTGAACCACCAGGACTGGACTGGAAACCAGGACTGAACCAGGACTAAACCAGGACTCCAGTGAAACCAGTCCTAAACCAGGACTTCCAGGACTTTGATTATATGAGATCTGGAGATTGTTTGACACACAAATCAAAATCACAATCAAAATTGGTTTAATTGCACAGAATTATATGAAACTGGCTTCAGATTCACCCCTGTAACTGCTGACCTCATGAGCTTCATTTGACTGGAGCTGTGGGACACGTCTTCTGTGGTCTGGTCTTTCTACAGGATTAATTCATGCAGGAGTAAGAACAGAAAATAAAATAATAATAAAACTGCCCGACCACAGACACAAATAATGAAACTAAACATATTTTATCATTTATTTGGACGTTGATGAGTGAGTGATGTGGAAGCGGCCGGAGTCATAGATCTGACTCGGCTGCTGCTCTGATCATCTTTTTAAGCTGTTTTATTGAAAAGCATCATTTACTTCATGTGCAGTTCCTCACGTTTCCTGTAGATTTTACACTTTTATTCTTCTCTATTTCCTTGGATCACTTTATATTTGGGTCAGTGACGTTTTGCAGTTTTCAAAAGCTTAAAAAATTAAAATATAATGTCATACAAAATGACCTGGTATATTTAAGTGTATTTTTGATCATTTTGTAAATACCACTTGAAAAAAACTTTGATTAAAAACAAAAATTTTTCTGCATTTAAAGCTCGGGACGTCTTACAAATGTCAATCGGTGAAACAGACTATTTCAATTTATTACATTTAAAATAACTTTTATTATTGAAAATGAAACACAAACTGAGATCTACAAATAAACAGTAGAACATTAAAAATGTTTTGAATTTCACAGTTTGCCAAAACACAGCATTAACTTTCAACTCTGATACAATTTTTTTTTTTTTTTTTTCATAAAAAGAGTAAAACTCTTCAAAATTGGATCAAACTTAAGCGTGTTGGCACTTTCCCTCTTTAAATATTAGTTTATTATGTGAAAATATACTTGTCATGTCAAAATAAACTTTTTCAGACACTTTTCGCTGTTATATGTGTGTCGTTTTAACACTGTTCTTCTGTATTTTCTGAATGATATTTGTCGTTTTCACCGTGTTTTCTCTGGTGTGTGTGTGTGTGTTTTCAGATCTATGACGCAGAGGGGACCCTGCAGCACTTCGTCGACGGGAACGACCCGAGTAAATCGAGCTGGATGCGCTACATCCGCTGTGCGCGACACTGCGGCGAACAGAACATGATGGTCGTACAATACAGGTACAAACACCCACCTGCTGTGTGTGTGTGTGTGTGTGTGTGTGTGTGTGTCTGTGTGTGTGTGTGTGTGTGTGTGTGTGTGTGTGTGTGTGTGTGTGTTGTTTGTACTGTTTTCTGCAGTCGAACCAAAGATGGAAAAATAAAATAAAATAGTGTTTTGTTTTTTTTCCTCCAGTTTTGGTGATTTCAGTTTAAAATGTTTAAAATGTTCAGATTTCATTTTTTGTGATACAAATTTTAAAAAGAGATGGATTTTTTTTGTATGTAAATTTGGTGACACAGTATCGTATCGTATCGGCGTCGTGCTCTTCAGTATCGATATATCGGGGTGTTTTTCTCGTTGTTGCTGATAAACTCGTGGTGCTGAACACAGACGGCGCGAAGAAGAACTCGTTTTGTTTTTCACATTTTTACGACAGAAATAAATCAGGTACAGAGACTTTAAATTTGAACTGTATTTCATGATATTTTGGGAATGTTTCTGTGGAATTTAGTTTCTTTTTGTTTATTGAAGGATCCTCAGTCGACGTCCGTCACACAAACATCAGATCTTCAGTTTCGTTTGCGTTGATTCTTGACATGTTTTTTAAAAGTGAAATGATCGAGCTTCAGCGTTTTTTCTTGAGGCGACTTATTCCAGTTTGTATAAAAGTGTTTTCGGTGCTTTGGTTCTTGTTTTAGGTAAAGTTAAAAAAAAAAGCACAGGAGGCTCGTCTTGGAAAGATTTTGAACATAAATATTATAAAAACACGACAATAATAAAATGTTTGACTGAGTTTGAGACGCAGAGACTAAAAGGAAAAACAGAATAATGATGTTTCAGGTTCATGAACAAGTTAAAAGTAAGTTTCATACTAAATATATATATATCATCACCAGGTCTCATAGCTAGTACAGTGATATTCTACTATATATATCTCATCTTCTATATATATACCATCGATATATATATCCATATATATATATATCTATATATCTCTGATCCCATATGTATATATGTATATCACAGTGTTTTTTTATATTTTTTCCTTTTTATGAAGTGAACCAGTGAAATCTTTACTAGAATAAGCTTTATATTTTACTCATAAAGCCTAAAAAGGAAATAAAAAGACACATTTTCATTCCCTTTAATGTTTTATTATTTACACTTCCAGGCAAAGAAATCACATCGTCATGGAGACACAAATGTAGACAGACCCTCCCCTGGAAAAGTGACACAGTGCAGCTTTAAATGAAGGTTTAAAGAGTGTGAACACTGTAAAAATCAATTAAATTAAAATGACTTAAATTAAGAACATTTGACTTTATTTGAGTCGATTCAACTTGACAAGTCAAATTTCTTAATTCAAGCAACATTTGATTTTGTTTCTTATTTTAAGTGAAAAAAGTTTATGTTTTTCTTAAATGCAGCAAGATGTATTTTCATATTTTAAGAACAAAAAGTCTTGTTTCGTTGTCATATAATTTTACTTGTTGAGTGAAACAGACTCAAATCATGATCAAACTTTGTTAATTCCAGTGACCTGAACTTGGCTGGACTTGAGTTTTTTGCGGTGAACTGCTAAAAAGTAAATAAAAAGACAAAAAGTTTTCATTTCCACATTTTATTATTTACACTTCATTGTATAAAACCGTCATGTAGAAATCACGTTTACACTTTTAGATCTTAAAATGACGTCTGAGATATTTAGTGTTTAAATAATTCAATATTACATTTGTTTTTTGGACAAAATTATAAACAACATTTAATCCAAACTTTACATAAAGTGCAGCATCGATTCTTCATTTCTTTTGTCGACACAAAGAAAGAAAGTAAAAAAAAAAAAGATAAAAAGATATCACAAGATTCACTTCATTAAAACTCACAATCTGAAGCCAAAGTTTGACTAAAAACTTTAAAATACAAAAGGAAAGAAACAAAAGAACAAGTGTGAACGATATTTACATTAAACCAGGACTAAACCAGGACTAAACCAGGACTAAACCAGGACTAAACCAGGACTAAACCAGGACTAAACCAGGACTAAACCAGGACTGAAACCAGGACTGAACCAGAAACCAGGACTAAACCAGGACTAAACCAGGACTAAACCAGGACTAAACCAGGACTAAACCAGGACTAAACCAGGACTAAACCAGGACTAAACCAGGACTAAACCAGGACTAAACTAAACCAGGTCTAAAACTAAACAGGACTAAACCAGGACTAAACCAGGACTAAACCAGGTCTAAACCAGGAACTAAACCAGGACTAAACCAGGACTAAACCAGGTCTAAACCAGGTCTAAACCAGGACTAAACCAGGACTAAACCAGGTCTAAACCAGGACTAAACCAGGACTAAACCAGGACTAAACCAGGACTAAACCAGGACTCTAAACCAGGTCTAAACCAGGTAAACCAGGAAAACTAAACCAGGACTAAACCAGGACTAAACCAGGACTAAACCAGGTCTAAACCAGGACTAAACTAAACCAGGACTAAACCAGGACTAACCAGGAAACTAAACCAGGACCCAGGTCTAAACCAGGACTAAACCAGGACTAAACCAGTAAACCAGGTCTAAACCAGGTCTAAACCAGGTCTACTAAACCAGGACTAAACCAGGACTAAACCAGGTCTAAACCAGGACTAAACCAGGACTAAAACCAGGACTAAACTAAACCAGGTCTAAACCAGGACTAAACCAGGACTAAACCAGGACTAAACAGGTAAACCAGGTCTAAACCAGGACTAAACCAGGTCTAAACCAGGACTAAACCAGGACTAAACCAGGACTAAACCAGAAAACCAGGTCTAAACCAGGACTAAACCAGGTCTAAACCAGGACTAAACCAGGTCTAAACCAGGACTAAACCAGGACTAAACCAGGAAAACCAGGTCTAAACCAGGACTAAACCAGGGACTAAACCAGGACTAAACCAGGTCTAAACCAGGTCTAAACCAGGTCTAAACCAGGACTAAACCAGGACTAAACCAGGTCTAAACCAGGACTAAAACCAGGACTAAACCAGGTCTAAACCAGGACTAAACCAGGACTAAACCAGGAAACCAAAACCAGGACCAGGTAAACCAGGACTAAACCAGGACTAAACCAGGACTAAACCAGGACTAAACCAGGACTAAACCAGGACTAAACCAGGACTAAACCAGGACTAAACCAGGACTAAAACCAGGTCTAAACCAGGACTCTAAACCAGGACTAAACCAGGACTAAACCAGGTCTAAACCAGGACTAAACCAGGACTAAACCAGGACTAAACCAGGTCTAAACCAGGTCTAAACCAGGAGTAAACCAGGACTAAACCAGGACTAAACCAGGTCTAAACCAGGTCCTGCGGTGTGTTATTGGAAACACTTCACATAAAACGTCAGATTTTTTTTGTCTTTTCAAAAATACAAAAGTTCATTTCAGGAGTTGGAAACTCAACACCACAGAAAGAACAAAACTGAAGTTTAGGTAGTTTTTCATGAAGAAACTACATTTAATAAAACACTTTTAAAAAGCTAAAAAAAAAAAAAAAAAGTCCTTCTTTAATACTTTTTTATCCTGTTTTCTTCATATATTTTTCTATTGCACTAATCAGAATATTATAGTTTTGTTCCTTTACTTCACTGATCACGTGACCAAATATTTAAACTGTAATACAAAGTAAATACAAAACTAGATTAAAAATATAAGGGATCAATACTTTTTTTAATAATATTGATCGATCATAATCATTCAGTATAAGTTGTTCTTACAAAAAACAAATAAAAATGCCTCTTGATCTTCACTTTCTTAACGTGATCATCGACGTCCAACACAAATTACACAAAACACACGTCACATTTCTTCCTCCAAATCACACGTTTTACAGATTAAACAGACCTGAGTTCACTGTCCATTCATAATAACAATAATCTTAATCATTAAAAATGTGATTCTTTGCACAGCTTTAATTAAACGACACGACCGATCAAAGGTTTGGACTCACGTCTTCGTTTATTCCCACGATTATTTTCACTCTAGATTCTCACTGAAGCATCAAAACTACGAATGACACGAACAGACTCAACAGAACCACAAACCTGAGGCAGATTTGAGATTTTTTTGGTCACTGCTTTTGCTCTTTTGGCATTTCTTGACCCTGAGAAGTGGAAACCATTTCAGGGACAATATATGACTGAGATATTTTTGGGTTGTTGTATTTTTGTGTTTTGTTTACTTGTACATTTACATTTACCGTATTTTTCGGACGATAAGTGGCACTTTTTTTCATGGTTTGGGTGTTTCCTGTGACTTCTACATTCAATGTTTTTCGTGACGTGTGCAGAGGTTCAAGTCTCGTGTGTCACTTCTACTGCGCATGTCTCCTGCACTAAGAGCCTCTGTTCTGCTGCAAATAGTGAAATATTCAGCTGAAAACAATAATCGAGCAGCAGAAAGAAAGTTTGGAGTGAGAGAGAAACTTGTGACACTGGGAGGACGCAGCATGAAACTTTCCTGAAGTCAGTGGACGGATGAACAAAGTCTGGACTAGTGACACTGAAACCACCTGTCGAGATTCAGAAAGACACGAATGATTCTAACTGAACTGAGTCTGAGTCTGACGACGGCAGTTTTTCTCTGTTCTGTTGTTTTTACTAGAACTTGACAGGAAATGTCTGCTCCTGCTCTCTGATTTTATAAAATAATTTCCCCCAGAAGTGCAACTTATGTTTTTTCTTCTTCATTATGCTTTTTTTGACTGGTGCGACTTATAGTCCAAAAAATACGGTATAAAATTATGTCTTATTTGACTCTCGAGGACTTTACTACTTATTTTGAATTTATTATTACCATTTCTACTTTTTCTCTTTGTGAAAATTCCCTCAGTCGTCCGGGTAGAATCCATGACAAAAAAGAAATTCAATTTGTCAACTGGACAAAGTTTATTTGGTGGAATACGTTTCGCAGCTGCTTCTTCAGTTCTGGACATGAGATCTGAGCTGAAGATGTTGTCCAGTTGACAAATTGAATTTCTCCATTGCCATTTTTTCTCTTTGTTATTGTATTTTATCCAAATCATTTTTCTTGTGGCTCACTTTTTTTTCCCATATATTTTGCTTCATATATTTGGAGTCTTTCATGCATATTTAAAATGCAGAAAGTAATAAACATAAAAATAAAAACAACACTGAGCGAGGAGGTGTGTCCAAACGTTTGTCCAGTCCTGTACCTTTGTCCCGCACCGGTTGATTTCCAGGTGAGTTCGTCGTTATAAAATGGCGCAGGAAGAGCCTGACATGGTCTTGATTCGGGCTTGGATCCAGTCGTGAATCTCGTCTTCGTGCTTCCTCTGGAGTTCGGCCACTTCCTTGGCCCGGACCTCCACGTCGTATCCTTTCTGTAACTGTTCCAGGTTTTCCATCTCTTTCTTCTGCCTCAGTTTCAGCGTTTGGAAGTCCTTTTTGCACGTTTTGCTCCTGGTTAACTCTTTGATGATAGACTCCTCTTCGCTTCGCCTCCTCTCCCTCAGCGACCTCAGCTCCTCTCGGTCTTTGGCGTAGCGTCTGTGGAAGTCGTTGATCTGCTCCGCTTGCCTCCGCGCCTCCTCTTCGTTCCGCAGTCGCATCTCGTCCAGTTGCCTCTGGTGTTTCTCTTGCATCGCCCTAAACTCTCGCTCCTCCTCTTGGCGTCTCCTCTCGTCTTCGCTTTTTTTACGCTCGTACGTGTTTCGTGCTTCGGCGTACTCTTTCTCCAGCTGCGTCAGCCTCCTGTTCTCCTCCTCCCTCTGTTTCTTCTCCTCCTCCATCCGTCTGGCCCACCACTCCTGTCTTTTCCGCTCCCACGTGTCCTGCTCCCGTTTGAACTCCTCTTTCAGTGACAGTAAACTGCTTCTGTTCGAGTCTGGATTCGATTGGTTTGAAGTGCTGATTTCTTTCTGGAGCTGAATGTATCGATTGTTCCACTTTTGCTTCTGCATTTCGTCTTCGTGTTTTTTAATTCTGTCCTCCTCTTTCCTTCGTTGTTCGTACCTTCGACGATTCTCCTTTTCCTTCTGTAACCTTCCCTGCTTTTCTTTCACCTGCTTCTCTGTTTGCTTAATTTCTTGCTCGATTTTGGCTTTAATTTTCAAAATATTATTTTTTTTCATTTCAAGTTTCTCCTGGATGTCCTTCTCCTGCTTCTTCATCACCGGTTCCTTTTCCTTGAGAAGTTTGACCGTCTCTTTCTCAATGGCCATTTCGGCTTCTTCAAAAAGCCCGGACGTGTAAAACCCTCCGCCGTTTTGCTGCACCACCGCTTCAATTTTTCTCAACAGCTCCTGAACCTGTTTTCGATTTTGTCTGTCTTTGTTGTTGAAAACGTGACAGCGATTACCACACTCCTGAAGCAGAGCTCGGGCGTTGTTGCCTTCTTTGAGATACGCGTCTAAGCTCATGTTATCCAGATCGTCTCCTCTCGTAAACAAAACGATCATGTAGCTTTCCGCTCTGGGCCCAAAAAAATCCTTGATTATTTTCACAGTATCTTGCTCCTCTTTAGTGAACCGCCCGATTTGTACGACCAGTAAAAACACGTGTGGCCCGGGCGCCAACAGACTGACACATTTGACCAGCTCCTCTTGGACCTCGGCGTTGGATAAAGTTGTATCGAACAGTCCTGGAGTGTCCACGATGGTCACGGACCTGCCCTCGATCTGCCCCTCTGCTTTTCTGCACAACTTTGTGACGGACGTTTGGGAGATTTTAGACTCAAACTCATCTCTGCCCAGAATCGTGTTGGCGGTGGCGCTTTTTCCCGACCCCGTTTTCCCGATCAGAACGATGCGCAGTGAATCTTTCGTCAGCGATTTTTTCTTTGGTTCAACGATTCTGGGCGATGGCTTTGGAGGCATTATTGTTTCTCTTCTTTTCACTTGTGGTTTTATTGTCATTTCTCTCGTGAAGCTTTTGGATCCATTGTGACTGATGTCCGCCACCGTCTTGATGATGCTGGACGCCTGTTTTTTGTCGTTGATGTTGAGGATGGCGTAGCGGTGGCTGCAGCTCTTACACAGATCTTGTAGGTCTTTGCTGCTCTTGATGTAGTTGGACACAGCTGAAGCTCCAGACTCTGAGTCCACGGTGAACAGGATCATTTTGAAGGCGTTCATTTTGGAGGTGAACTCTCTCCTGATGGCGTCCAGCTCCTGTTGGTCCTCAGGGCTGAGGGGACCCACAGGCTGGACCACCACAAAGGCGTGGACTCCTTCTGGTTCACACAGAGAGAAGCAGCGGAGACACTCCTGTTTGGCTGCGTCTGGCCTCAGACTGGACAGATCTGGCAGCTCTACTATGGTCACGCTCCGGCCACAAACATTTCCAGCATATTCCATACTCTTGGTTAAATTCCCTGGGCTGGGCTTTGTGTTCAGAATGGTTCTCGCTGCTGAAGCTTTGTAATCTTTGTATCTGCCACACAGCACGATATTTAAGGGCGGCTCCACGTTCAACTCTTGATAAATCGGTTCAGATGCGGCAGGACCGGCTTGATACAGATCTTGGTTATCAGCGATGACGTTCTCGACTTTTTCCATCAGATCTGTAAGAACTGACGCGGAAAGTTCAGCAAAGTCCAGAGTCTTGCATCTGCGACCGCAGTCCTGGTTCATTTTATGAAGTGATGGATTCCAACCACCTTCACTTTTGGTCACGATGATCAGTGAAGACTTCAGCGCGTCTTCTCCAAAACACCTGAGCACAGACCTGAGTTTGTCGCGGTCGGTTCTGTTGAAGTCTGAAGGGTCGACGAGCAGCAGGAAGGCGTTGGGTCCAGGTTCAGTCACACGGAGCAGACGCTGTGTCTCGTCTCTCACTCTGGACTCTTCTGCCCTCAGCAGGTCTGAGGTGTTGTAAACTTTCACTGCACAGTTCCTCCAGTCTCCGCTGAACACGCTGCTCTGTCTGGACAGTTTGTCGTAAGGAAAGATGGACTTCGCTGTGAGGAAAGTGCCCAGTTTCGCCTTCTCCTCCTGGTTCTTTCCGATCATCACGATTCGGAAATCAGAGACTGAAAAACAGAAAGAGCAGAGAGTAAAGCCACAAGCCAATAAAACTAAGGAATAGTACATAAATAAAGTCATTAGCTTTGGTACATATTCACTTAAATACATTTTTGTTGAAATTATTGAAGACTGTATCTATCACTTTTTTTGTGAGGTACGTGAATGGTTCCTGATATGAGTTTTTTTCCGTTTTTTTCAAAATGGACATAAACATCCTCAAGCAACAGTAGCTCAGTGAGTAAAGCTGCGTTCAGGCCGGAGCGTCACAGCGTCCAGTTCACACACAGAGTCTATGTGGATGTGTTTCTGGGGCATGAATCAGGCGTCAGCGCAGCGAGAATCTGGCGTCTTGAGCGTTGAGGCGTCGACGCTCTGGACACGCATCCGGGGCGTCGCCGTCAGAAGTTGAAAAAGCTGAACCTTTATCGTCTGACGCGCCGTGACAACCAATCAGGGACGACTAACCAGAGACGAAGCGACATTATTACTCGGAAGGAGAAGAAAGAGAAAGACCCAAGAACCACAAATACCAGAACAAATCTACACCGTGTCTTTATTGGATTAGAAATATAAACACACCACAACTGCTGAGCTGATCACCAGAACTAAACCAGGACTAAACCAGGACTAAACCAGGACTAAACCAGGACTAAACCAGAACTGAACCAGGACTAAACCAGAACTAAAACCAGGACTAAACCAGGACTAAACCAGGACTAAACCAGGACTAAAACCAGGACTAAACCAGACTAAACCAGGACTAACTAAACAGGACTAAACCAGGACTAAACCAGGACTAAACCAGGACTAAAACCAGGACTAAACCAGGACTAAACCAGGACTAAACCAGGACTAAAACCAGAACTAAACCAGACTGAAACTGAACCAGGACTAAACCAGGACTAAACCCAGGACTAACAGGACTAAACCAGGACTGAAAAAACCAGAACTAAACCAGGACTAAACCAGGACTAAACCAGAACTGAAACCAGGACTAAACTGAACCAGGACTGAACCAGGACTGAACCAGGACCAGGAACTAAACCAGGACAGGACTAAACCAGGACTGAACCAGAACTAAACCAGGACTGAACCAGGACTAACCAGGACTGAACCAGGACTAAACCAGGACTAAACCAGGACTAAACCAGGACTAAACCAAACCAGGACTGAAACCAGACTAAACAGGACTAACCAGAACTAAACCAGGACTAAACTAAACAGGACTAAACCAGACTAAACCAGGACTAAACAGACAGGACTAACTAAACCAGGACTAAACCAGAACTAAACCAGGACTGAAGGACCAGAACTAAACCAGAACTAAACCAGACTAAACCAGGACTAAACCAGGACTAAACCAGGACGAAACAGGACTAAACCAGGACTGAAACCAGAACTAAACCAGGACTGATCCAGATGGAAACCAGGACTGAAACCAGGACTAAACCAGGACTAAACCAGGACTAAACCAGAACTGAACCAGGACTGAACCAGGACTGAAACCAGGACTAAACCAGGACTAAACCAGGACTAAACAGAACTGAACCAGGACTGAACCAGGACTAAACCAGGACTAACCAGAACTGAACCAGAACTGAACCAGGACTGAACCAGACTGAACCAGGACTAAACCAGGACTAAACCAGGACTAAACCAGGACTAAACCAGGACTAAACCAGGTGAACCAGGACTGAACCAGACTGAACCAGGACTAAACCAGGACTAGATCAGGACTGAACCAGGACTAAACCAGGATCAGGACTAAACCAGGACTAGATCAGGACTGATCCGGTCTCATCAGTGGAGTATAAATATAAACTCTCCTCTGCTGATGTGTTTATGTAATAAACACTAAAGTTTCTCAGTCTGGTCCATCGTTCCGGGAAAATACCAGGAAATGTCACTTGTTTCCACGGCAACGGACGCCCCAGACGCACGTCAAGTATTTTTCTCCCGTTGGTCCGCGGCGTCGAGGGCGTCTGAACTCAAATGCACAGGCTCCAACTCGAGGTTGCAGCGTGTTTTCTGAGGCTCTGGTCTGAACGGACCTGAAGAGCTTTTCTCACTGGTCCAGAGGTTAACGGTTCGAGTCTCTGGACAGAAACACTGTTAGAGCGTCAGCCGCGGGTTGGTGGTGTGATTCCAGCTCACACAGATGGACGCTGTCGTGCACCTCGCCCCCAGTGTCTTAAAAGATTAAAAGACTTCTTAAACGATCCCGAGGATTATGGGAAAAAAGTCAATATGTGTTGGAATATTTTTTAATATTTGTTAGCACTGTTTTTGACGCTGTGGACGAACGGGAGAAAAATACTTGACGTGCGTCTGTTGCCCTGGAAACAAGAGCTCCGGTCCAGATCTTTTCCTGAAACAATATCAGACCAGACTGAGAGACTTGAGTGTTTTTATGACATAAAACATCAGTGGAGGAAATCGACTCGACGACTGGAGCCAGTTTATATTTATACTCCACTAATGACACTGGACCAGTCCTGGTCTAGTCCCGGTCTAGTCCTGGTCTAGTCCCGGTCTAGTCCCGGTCTAGTCCCGGTCTAGTCTAGTCCTGGTCGGTCTAAGTCCTGGTGGTCTAAGTCCCGGTCTAGTCCTAGTCCTGGTGTAGTCCCTAGTCCTAGTCCTGGTGTAGTCCCGGTCTAGTCCTGGTGTAGTCCCGGTCTAGTCCTGGTGTAGTCCCGGTCTAGTCCTGGTCCCGGTCTAGTCCTGGTCCCTTGTCTTAGTCCCTCTAGTCCTGGTGTAGTCCTGGTCTAGTCCTCTAGTCCTGTAGTCCCGGTCTAGTCCTGGTCCTGGTCTAGTCCCAGTCCTGGTGTAGTCCCGGTCTCCTGGTGTTTGTGGTGTTTCTAGTATTCATGTTCCTGTTCATGTTTGTGGGTTCTGGTGTCTGGGTTTTTCTTCCTGATAATAACGTCGCTGCGTCTCTGGATACTCGTCACTGATTGGTCGACACGACTCATTTGACGCGAAAAGTTCAGCATTTTCAACTTCTTGACGCTGACGCCTTGGACGCGTCAACGCCAAAACCCTCAAGACGCGCCGCAAAAACGCAGGAGGCTCCAGTCGCGTCCACATCGACTTTACACAGAAACTGGACGATTTGACGCTTTGGTGTGAACGAACCTTAAGGCCCGAAGTAAAAAAAAAAATTTCCAGCTCCCACAGATGAACACCTCACCCCCACTGTCTGTGTGAGTGTGTGTGTCTGTGTGCACTGGTGTGTGTGTGTGTGTGTGTGTGTGTGTGTGTGTGTGTGTGTGTGGTTCCTTGTTGTAAAGCGCTTTGAGCCTCGAAAGTGGAAAAGCACCGTATGAAAATGTGACCATTTCCCCGTGTTTTATGAGCAGAGCAGAGGCGGGGTTACAGTAAGTTGTTAAGTTGTTAAGTTGTTAAGTTGTTAAGTTGCGGTTGTGTTTTTGTCGTTTGTCGTTTGTCCCTCACAGCTACACATTCTTTACATATTCTGTGCGTGTTAATAATCATACATGAGTCTTTACTTTACAGTCTTTTACTGTTATGATCATAATCTCCTGTTGTTAAACTGGTCTGACCGGTCGCACCGCCTCGTCCTCGTCCTCCTCACCTGTGGTTCTAATACCAACAGCGAACGCACACGTCAGACTCGCCTCATTTCACACAAACAGAAGTAAATATGAGTTCGTGTCATCATCTTTGTGGATTTCAGCGTCGGAAACACAAACGCTCCAAAAAGTTTTGACTAAACTTCCTTTAACGAGAGCGGAGGTTTGGTTTGGAGCCTCGACTTTAAACACTGGACACTGTTTCTAAATAAAAATACTTTTTAATAACTACAGTTTATTTAGCCTTAATAAAGCTAATAAATGATTCATGCTTAGTAACTACTTAATTACTCCCTTAATTAGCACTTAACTTGAACTTTATTCAGCTGTGCTGTAAAAAGTTACTCATAAGTTTTTCTTACTTAATTACTCATAAACTAACCATTTGTGTGCATTTGTAAATGTATATTTAAGTACAAATTTGAGCATTTATTAATCATTTATTAATGATTAATAAACCATGAGAGAATGATTTACTAGTGATGCATTATTGTTTCTCTGGAATTTGACCTTAACAAATGTTTAATAAAACATAATACGTCTTCACTTTAGAAAAACTCTCAGAAAGATTTAACTAACAGAGAACAGCTGCTGAATGATCATTGTGTTGTGTTATTAATAAATCATTCTCTCATAGCTTATTAATCATTAATAAATGATTAATAAATGCTCAAATTTGTACTTAAATATACATTTACGAATCTGCAAATTGTTAGTTTATGAGTAATTAAGTAAGAAATACTTATGTGTAACTATTTACAGCACAGGCGAATTAAATGCAAGTTAAGTTCTAATTAAGGGAGTAATTAAGTAGTTACTAAGCCTGAATCATTATTAATTAAATCTTTGTTCATGCTTTATTAAGGCTAAATAAGGTGTAGTTATTATAAAGTTTTACCAAATACTAAATAAAGAAAACACCTTCAGTGCAACAAACTCTTTAAATTAACAACAAATAACACAAAGTTAAACAGATGATTTTTTCTTTAACTTTAAGACATTTGGACTGGAGCTGAAACGTTTTGACTCTAAAACTTTTGTCCAGTGACAGAAGTGATTAAATGTTGGGCTGAAGCCTCCGTGTGCGACTCAGGGAGTGAGTCAACGCACTAATCAAACTGATTTATGACTCAGCGCCGTATCTAGGCCAGTGAAAAGTCTTTATTATGCTAATGGAGCTTAATTATTCAGATTTAATTTTCTGATGCTCTAGTTTTTTTTTTAACTTTGCGTTTGTTGAAAGTTGAAAGTCTCACCGGCTGTGGCTTTGTCCATGGCTCCGGATCAACACAGAAAGTGAACCTGAAAATATGAAAAGGGGGAAACTTTTAGACTTTCTGCTTATTAAGTCACATTATCCAGTTAATTATAGTTTGATTTAATCACGCTTGAACAGAAAGTTTCACAACAGCAGCGTCAGACTGTGTAAAATCCTTCAGACGTCCAGGTAGAATTCAATTTGTCAACGGGACAAACGTAAAAATAAAAGATTGAATTTCTCCTTTTGCCACAGTCGTATAAAAATGCTGTGGTGTTTCAGTATTTGACACTGATAATCTGCTTTTTTTGTTTGTTTGTGACTAGTTTCAGTAATTACATTTACAGATATTAAGCATCAACCAGCTTCAAACATCTGCACTTTAATCATTCAGTGTCAGTGTCACACACATTATTACAGTTTTATCGGTGGATTTTTGATTGATTTGTTGATTTATTTGGGTTTATTCTGACTTTATTCCACAGACTTTTTATGCCTAAACTTTATTTCTTTGTCCGAGCATCAGCGACATCATCAACAAACAAATCAGTGACAGAACTGCAAAGTTCTACAGCACAAACTCAGCGTCGTAATTCATGTACCTGCCCAGAGTTAAACATTTAAACTTCTTTTTAAAATGGAAAAGAGTTTTGCACAGTCTTAGACGTCCATTGCTTTAATAAACATATAAAATGTAATAATATTTGTTCTGGTTTTGCTTTTGATAAACGTGACATTATCTTTGAGCTCATAAAGATCGACTAAATCCTATAATTTCAGAGTTTGAAGGGTTGTAAATAAAGCCTTGGTTCAGATTCTGGACCGTGATGATGCAGTTCTGTTAATCACTCTGGACTTTAACGAGAAATCTACAAAAAGCCAAATCACAAACGTTGAACCTGAGCGTTTTTTTAGACCAGAGCCAAAAGCCGCTGCTCCGTCTGCGTTAAATCAGTAGAAAAGCAACAGAAAAGATGATGATCCGACTCACCTGCGGCGTCGGTCCGTGTCAGTGCGGCTCCATCCGTCAAACCTGTAACATAATTATTCCACACTGACTCTAAATCGGAGCAGGTTCCGGGAAGGGGGCGGAGCTCAGTGCCGGGCCGAACCTCCGCCTCGCCGCGTCACATGGCTCCTCGCATTCTCCTCATTCTTCTGTGGCGACTGTGCACTTTGAGCCAGAGGCCGGAGCTCAGGCTTCCCGGACGGCGTCAGAACCGGTCGGACTCGTCTGGAGGCGCAGACGGGAGCGCGGCACCGGAGTCACGGCTCGTCAGCTCCGTCGTCTAAACAAACAAGAAGTGAAGCGTTAAAGTCAAAGCTTCGCGGTGCGTCTGCGTGACCTCGGTGGGTTTCACGTGACGTCACAGTCCAGAGAAAAAAGTCCAGAGTCACAAACCTCCGCGACCCGAGTCCATAGACGTTATTCATAAATCACAAAATAAAGGTGGGTTTGAGCGTTATTCAACATTAATGAGGAGATTTTAGAGTTGACTGAGTGATCGTCTCTCTCTTTTACTCACGTTTGAAACTATGAAAAACACTGAAGCAGAAATAGACGCATCAAGAATTTCAGACTTCCGGTCGTTGTGCAAGTCATACTGTGAAAGATCCTCTGAAAAAGTGAACAAACCTCCATGTCGATCTTTTCTTTTGAACCATTTCACTTTTGTTTCTGGTTCTGATATTGTCATATTTTAGTTTTTAGGATTCGGACGTCGTTATTTGTGTGGTTGTTGGATCCAAACAGCGGAAAACAACTCGAGAAATGTGTTTGTGAACTTCATAAATGCAAAAGTGAATCAGATGTGTGTGACTCAAACCTCCGTTCAAACTGTTTCTCTTCCCAACGGAATTGAAAAATAGTGAAAGGTGAAGGTGATGGGCAGGACTGATCCACAGGAAGAACCAAAAAGGAAACATTTGTCTGACTAAATCATCCTGAGTTTACAGAGAACATTTTGTATGTGGAGCGACAACAAAACAAAATCCTGATCCTTCGTTCAACCTGAGTTATGAATTTAAAAAAGTGACCCACCTGATGGTCGTGACCCAGTGTTTGGGAAACACTGCTCTGTGCTCATCATATTTAAATCTTCCTACAGAGTTTATGTGTGTGCAGCTCTGACCTCTGACCCCTGTGCATCATTCTGTCATAATTATCACAGTTTAATCCTTCCAGATTAACGATATTGTACATGATTCCTGGGGATTCGTGGTGTAACGATATCCAATTCTCATGATACGATATTGTCACAGTGTGAACCTCACAGTGTGATATTTATTGTGATATCGTGGGAAAGCTCCCGATGTTAAGATATGATACAAGGGCCTGATCCAGCAGAAGTAAACATCAAGATCAAAAATTCAATTTAATTCATCTGATATAAAAGTGTATTGAACAGATACATATGTACTCGAGTTTATCAAACTGTTGACCTTTTTTCTGTTCCATTTTTGGTTCTAAAGTTCCATATGTTTTAAACAGACCATGAATGAAACATGGAACAAAAATTATTTCCCAAATTTCAAAGACCTGAAAATCATGTAAATAAATGTTTGTATTTCATCATATCTTGTGTTATTCCATCTTTGAACTGTTGATGAAGGGACAGGATTTAAAAAAAAAAAGTATTTAAAATGATAAAAATGTTCTTGGAAGGACTGACATATTTTATAGAAATAGTTTCTTTCATTTTGAAGTAATATTAAAGTTTTCAGAAGAAAAAAGCCGCAAATGATGTAAAATCCTGCACCTTCTACTTGTTTGTACAATTTTCCCTCCGTTACTTTTCCCTCCGTTACCATGAACTTTCTTAATAAAAAATCTCATGAGTCAAAAAGTCAGAGGTTTTTCAACCTAATCTTGTACCATATGGTAGAAAACTATATGAAGCAAATATTCAAACCAGTTTGTTAAGGATATGGAAGTGAGAACCAAGAGTTATCACTGTTTGGATTTATTGACCAAAAAGTGCTGCATATTTCATTCCCTCCGTTACCAACATGAGTTTTTAAATTTTTTGTCTTGAACTTGAAAGAATCTCACAGGTTTAACTTGACCCTGTTGGAGTGTAACTCTTTCCTACATTCTGATACTTTACTTATTTCAATAGTTCCTCTAGTTTCTGAATAAGAGACATTTGAATGTCAAAATCTGCTGCTGTTTCCTCCGTTAACACTTGACCAAAACCACATAATAACACGAGTGACATTATAAAATGCTTAAAAGTGCAACATTTATTGTCATGTTCTTATCAGTGACTTTTTGAACATCTTAAAACGCCGCTGAACCTGAAATGCAAAATTCAAGTAACAAATCAACAGTTGTAATAAAACTGCATCCGCCACAAGGAGGAAGATGTGTTTTTGTTTTGTTGTTTTTTTTCTGTAAAACTTAAAGCTGCATTAAACACATTTGTGTTGGTTTGGACTGGAGCCTCACCGTGACACTAAACTAGAGCCCGACCGATATATCGGCACCTGGAGACATATCGGCTATCGGCCGATATACTTGCTGATATGGGCCGATATTTCACGTGGGCATGTTACACCTCGTTATAAAGCTTAGACTCTCTACATTATGTTCATTTAATCCAATTTACAGACAGATAAATGTGCAAATATGTGGCTCCACATCAGTGTTTATCTACGGTGTAATTTGTCTGTGTGTGTGTCCGTACTGTCCCTGAACACACCACAGAGTGACGTCACTTCACTCACGTGTGTCTGTTTACACCTGCAGACGTGCGCAACACTGAGATTATTTTCTTTTTTCGGACAATCGGTTTGAGTCTGGATTAAAAGGACATTTATTAGTTCAGACTTGTGATGTGGGAGGAGCCTGTGTGATGTGGGAGGAGCCTGTGTGAGCGGTGAGTGTTGAAATACATCGACTTTGAAGCTAGTTTAGGTTTTGTTAGCTGTTAGCTGCTGTAGCTCTCGCACATAAACAGGCTGTTTTCTATTGGTCTATTGTAAAGTGACTGTATTGGCCGTATATTTGTTTCTGGACCTGCATTGATATGTAAATGAGCTGTGAATAGACGTGTGAATGATCCACATTTATGCATATAATTAATTACCGCGGTGCGCAGCATTTACGGCTAAAGGCTAATAGCGATAGTTTCTTTTCTAGCTAGGAGTTATGGGTCGCGATCGAAGCGGCTCTTTGAAGCGAACGACGGGAGCATGTTTCTTATTGGGAGCCGTGTTTTCTCTTTCTCTCACTTTTTCTCTTCATGCTGCATGTCGACCTGTAGTTTGACAGCAGCAGCGGCTGAAAACGAAACTTTCAGAAATCTGTGTGTGCATAGGATTAAAAAAAAGTGCATATTTGGCTCGAGTGAAGGAGAGACCGAGTCCAGACACTCAGTCCTGGTTCAGTTCTGGTTTAGTCCTGCTTGCAACAAAACAATCTCAAGAGTCGCTTGGGAGCCGAAAGAGCCAACTGCTTTAGTGAGCCGAGCCAAAAGAGCCGGTTTTCAAAAAAAAAAAAAAAAAAAACTGGAATCCCCATCACTAGTGTCTAGAATGTGATGCAAAAATACCATTAGGCCAAACTACTGTCTGTAAATATGATGTAAAGACTCAGAATAACAATAAATGTTGCCTAAATAAACCCAATTTAGAATCAACTAGAGCCAA
Organism: Boleophthalmus pectinirostris; assembly: GCF_026225935.1. Taxonomy (NCBI): domain Eukaryota; kingdom Metazoa; phylum Chordata; class Actinopteri; order Gobiiformes; family Gobiidae; genus Boleophthalmus; species Boleophthalmus pectinirostris. Next base: position 42,128,425 of record NW_026571353.1, on the reverse strand, counting down.
ACCTAAGTTTTTTAATCAATTAAACATTTACAGTGAATTTTTACATCACTAAATATATCGGCAGCTCCAACTCCCATTATATCGGTTTCATATCGGCCACAACAAAATCCATATCGGTCGGGCTCTAGTCTAAACACATGTTTGTATGAACCGAGTGAGTGAGTCACACTAATAACACTAATCACACTAATAACACTAATCACACTAATCTGTAATTAAACTTGTGAGACAGTTAAACGTCTTTACTTATTTGAACGTCTCGTAATTATTCAGATTTTATTTTCTAATGTCCTTTTTTGGCAGAACAGAAGCTTTAACCCAGACGGAGTTTAGTTTAATTTAGTTGAGTTTATTTAGTTTATTTTGCCGGGATCGTGTCAACAGTGTTGTGGAGTAACAGATTACATGTACCGGAGTAATCAGAGTACAAATGATGAGTAACTGTATTCAGTTACAGTTACTGTTTCAGTGAGTGGTAATTGGATTACAGTTACTTTGTTGAAATAAATGGATTAAACACAGAGGGATTTTACTGTTTTCACATTTTGGGCTAAATCCCCTTTTTCTTTTTCTTTTTTTCTTTCAGTAATTCCATTTATTGCTGGAAACTAAACCAGGTCTAAAACCAAGTCTAAACTAGATCTAAACCAGGACTAAACTAGGACTAAAACAGGACTAAAACAGGACTAAACCAGGTCTAAACCAGGACTAAACCAGGTCTAAACCAGGACTAAAACAGGACTAAAACAGGACTAAACCAGGTCTAAACCAGGACTAAACCAGGTCTAAACCAGGACTAAAACAGGACTAAAACAGGACTAAACCAGGTCTAAACCAGGACTAAACCAGGTCTAAACCAGAACTAAACCAGAACTAAACCAGGATTTAACAGGACCCTGCTGTGTGGACGTGTTTCTTCGTTTTCTATCAATAATATTTTTAATTTGGTTCAGGAAAGTCTGAACTTTTTTATTTTCTTTTAGCAGAAAAAACATCTTATATTTTACGATATCCTGGTCTTTGTTTCTCTACAGCAAATCAAATAATCCAAAGTATTCAGATTACATTACTCACTTTAAGTAATTTAATGGATTACATTACAAACTACATTTTGGTGTGTGTAATCTGTAATCTGTAGGTGATTACATTTTAAAAGTAACTTTCCCGACACTGCGTGTAGAGGAGCATTAATCAAAGAAACATTGTGAGGACATTTTGTGGCTCTGAAGAACAAAATGATCAATAGAAAAAACGTCCTTGAAAACCAGAGTTTGTTTTGTGGCGACTTAATCCTCGACCAATGAACAGAATAAAGAATAAAAACAGTGACAGGTTTAATTATACAGCAGCACCAACCCTGACCTACTTCTCCTGAAACAACAGCAGCTCCGTCTGACTCACGGTTTAGACCTGGTTTAGTCCTGGTTTAGACCTGGTTTAGTCCTGGTTTAGACCTGGTTTAGACCTGGTTTAGTCCTGGTTTAGACCTGGTTTAGTCCTGGTTTAGTCCTGGTTTAGTCCCTGGTTTAGTCCTGGTTTAGTTCTGGTTTAGTCCTGGTTGGTTTAGTCTGGTTTAGTCCTGGTTTAGTTCTGGTTTAGTCCTGGTTTAGTCTGGTTTAGTCTGGTTTAGTCCTGGTTTAGTCCTGGTTTAGTCCTGGTTTAGTTCTGGTTTAGATCTGGTTTAGTTAGTCCTGGTTTTAGTCCTGGTTTAGTCCTGGTTTAGTCCTGGTTTAGTTTCTGGTTTAGTCCTGGTTTAGACCTGGTTTAGTTAGTCCTGGTTTAGTTCTGGTTTAGTCCTGGTTTAGAGACCTGGTTTAGTTCCTGGTTTAGTTTAGTCCTGGTTTAGTCCTGGTTTAGGGTTTAGTCCTGGTTTAGTCCTGGTTTTAGTCCTGGTTTAGTCCTGGTTTAGACCTGGTTTAGTCCTGGTTTTCAGTCCTGGTTTAGTCCTGGTTTAGTCCTGGTTTAGACCTGGTTTAGACCTGGTTTAGTCCTGGTTTAGTTCCTGGTTTAGTCCTGGTTTAGTCCTGGTTTAGTCCTGGTTTAGTTTTAGTCCTGGTTTAGTCCTGGTTTAGTCCTGGTTTAGTTCTGGTTTAGACCTGGTTTAGTCCTGGTTTAGTCCTGGTTTAGACCTGGTTTAGACCTGGTTTAGTCCTGGTTTAGTCCTGGTTTAGTCCTGGTTTAGTCCTGGTTTAGACCTGGTTTAGTCCTGGTTTAGTCCTGGTTTAGTCTCTGTTTAGTCCAGTCTCTGTGTAATCCATTTATTTCAATGGAACAGTAACTGTAACTGAATACAGTTACTCATCATTTGTACTCTGATTACTCTGGTACATGTAATCTGTTACTCTCTGTATATCTGTTTGTTCGTGTGTGAGGGAGACACAAAAGGTCAAGAGTAAAAGTTTGTGTTTGAGTTTAAATGAGAAACATGAGGCACGAAAAAAACTCTCATTTCAGAACATTTCACAAAAAGTGTTTTTTTTACTATTTGAAAGTTAAATTTGGGTTTGAGTTGAGGTTGATACAGTTGAAGTTCAACTTCCTCCATGTGAAACGAGCTCTGCCCAAACTCCTCGAAACGAACGAACAGTGTTGATTTTACACTGAGACATTATTTGACTTATTGATTTATTTATTCATTTATTTTGCACATAAAACACAATTTCGTTCAACAAGTAACAAAAAGTCTCGTTCCACTGGCAGATCATTTTGTGTGAAAATACATCTTGTTGCACTTAAAATAAGATAAACAAAAATTTTTACACTTAAAATAAAATAAACTAAAACTTTTTGCACTTATAATAAGAAACAAATCAAATGTTGCTTGAATTAAGAAAAACACTTATTCCACTGGTGGATTATTTGACTCGTCAAATTGAATCGACTCAAATAAAGTCAAATGGTCTTAATTTAAATAATTTTAACTTACACATTGATTTTTGCAGTGTATTTTATATATTTTATATATTTTATATTCAGCTCCTCACAGTTTCCTTCACACTTTACTTTATGAACATCTGAAGCCTTTGACCTTTGACCTGAGCCAGAAGTTTAAAACTGTTCTGATCAAAAGTCAAAGAGCAAAGTTTATTTTTAAAACTGTGAAACCGGTTTGGAGATATTTTTGGTTCATTTTTGCTCCACATTCCTCACGTGTCGTTCGTGTTTGTGACGCTTCTTTGAGTTTGTACAAAACAAAAAGAATCACAGACATAAAGAAGAAACAAAGAGGAAAAGGAGCGTCCAGACGTCAGACTCAACAACTTTAGTATTTTTACCTCCTCAAATATTCTGGAATTTAGAATAAATGAAAACCGCAGCAGGTTTAAACGAGACAAACTTTCACCAGGAATTTATAATAACTGTGTTAAAAAAATAAATAATAATAAAATAAAATAGATCACAAAAAGTCCTGGTTCAGTTTCAGTCCTGGTTTTAGTCCTGGTTCAGTTTCAGTCCTGGTTTTAGTCCTGGTTCAGTTTCAGTCCTGGTTTTAGTCCTGGTTCAGGTTCAGTTTGTGTCCCTGGAGGAACTTCCACTCGCTCGTCTCCACGGGGATGATGTCACTTTGTCTTGAATGTTCCATCGTGTCAGTGTTGTGGAGTAACAGATTACATGTACCAGAGTAATCAGAGTACAAATGATGAGTAACTGTATTCAGTTACAGTTACTGTTTCAGTGAGTGGTAATTGGATTACAGTTACTTTGTTGAAATAAATGGATTAAACAGAGGGATTTTACTGTTTCACATTTTGGGCTAAAACCCTTTTTTTTTTGGAAACTAAACCAGGCCTAAGCTAGATCTAAACCAGGACTAAACCAGGTCTAAACCAGGACTAAACCAGGACTAAACCAGGTCTAAACCAGGACTAAACCAGGACTAAACCAGGACTAAACCAGGACTAAACCAGGGGTCTAAACCAGGACTAAACCAGGTAAACTAAACCAGGACTAAACCAGGTCCTGCTAAACCAGGCTGTGGACGTGTTTCTTCTTCTTGTATCAATAATATTTTTAATTTGGTTCAGTAAAATCTGGACTTTTTTATTTTCTTTTATCAGACAAAACTTCTTATGTGAAGATTTCCTCGTCTTTGTTTCTCTACAACAAATCAAGTAATCCAAAGTAATCAGATTACATTACTCACTTTAAGTAATTTAATGGATTCTGTTACAAACTACATTTTGGTGTATGTAATCTGTAATCTGTAGGGGATTACATTTGAAAAGTAACTTTCCCAACACTGCCTGTATTGTGGCATTAAACTTCATCAAAAAGTCACTGTGTTGAAAAGTGTTTTGTATCGTCGTCTGAAGGATCGAATGAAAACAAAGAGATGAAGCTGAAGCTGAAGCTGAAGTTGAAGCTGAAGTTGAAGTTGAAGCTGAAGTTGAAGCTGAAGTTGAAGCTGAAGTTGAAGTTGAAGTTGAAGCTGAAGCTGAAGCTGAAGCTGAAGTTGAAGTTGAAGCTGAAGCTGAAGTTGAAGTTGAAGTTGAAGTTGAAGCTTGAAGCTGAAGCTGAAGTTGAAGCTGAAGTTGAAGCTGAAGTTGAAGTTGAAGTTGAAGCTGAAGTTGAAGCTGAAGCTGAAGTTGAAGCTGAAGCTGAAGCTGAAGTTGAAGTTGAAGTTGAAGTTGAAGCTGAAGTTGAAGTTGAAGCTGAAGCTGAAGCTGAAGCTGAAGTTGAAGTTGAAGCTGAAGCTGAAGCTGAAGCTGAAGCTGAAGCTGAAGTTGAAGTTGAAGCTGAAGTTGAAGTTGAAGCTGAAGTTGAAGTTGAAGTTGAAGCTGAAGTTGAAGCTGAAGTTGAAGTTGAAGTTGAAGTTGAAGCTGAAGCTGAAGTTGAAGTTGAAGTTGAAGCTGAAGCTGAAGCTGAAGCTGAAGCTGAAGCTGAAGCTGAAGTTGAAGCTGAAGTTGAAGTTGAAGTTGAAGTTGAAGTTGAAGTTGAAGTTGAAGCTGAAGCTGAAGTTGAAGTTGAAGTTGAAGTTGAAGCGTCTTTAGAGGAAAACTGGAGGGATGATTGACAGGGGAACAAGATAAAACGTGACAGGTGCAGAAGCGTCCGAGTCACTTCACGTACGAGTCGACACGAGCGTCATCGTTTTTCTGAAAGTTTGACAGGTGCGTCCTCCTCGTTTGACCCGACTTCCTCTGCGACTGTGGGTTTGGCGGCGTCAACGTGTGAAACGTTTATCAGACTTGAACATCGCTTCAGTGGAAGAAAAGAAGAAGAAAAGTCAAAAACCAAACAGTGGAAAATCCTCAAAGTGAAGTGAAGCGTGAGCGAAAAACTGAATCCCTCTGCTGATGTCACCACAGGAAAAGTAATCAGAGTACAAATGATGAGTAACTGTATTCAGTTACAGTTACTGTTTCAGTGAGTGGTAATTGGATTACAGTTACTTTGTTGAAGTAAATGGATTAAACAGAGGGATTTTACTGTTTCACATTTTGGGTAAAACCCCACTTTTCGTTTTTTTTTTGTTTTCCATAATTCCACTCATTACCAGACACTAAACCAGATCTAAACCAGGTCTAAACCAGGTCTAAACCAGGTCTAAACAGAAACCAGGTCTAAACCAGGTCTAAACCAGGTTCTAAAACCAGGTAAACCAGGTCTAAACAAACTAAACCAGGACTAAACCAGGTCTAAAACAAGGTCTAAACCAGGACTAAACCAGGTCTAAACCAGGTCTAAACAAGGTCTAAAACCAGGTCTAAACCAGGTAAACCAGTCTAAACCAGGTCTAAATCTGGAATAAACCAGGTCTAAACTAGAGTCTAAACCAGGTCTAAACCAGGACTAAACCAGGTCTAAACTTGGGTCTAAACCAGGTCTAAAACAAGGTCTAAACCAGGACTAAACCAGGTCTAAACCAGGTCTAAACCAGGTCTAAACCAGGTCTAAACCAGGTCTAAACCAGGACTAAAACAGGACTAAACCAGGTCTAAACCAGGTCTAAACAGGACTAAACCAGGTCTAAACCAGGTCTAAACCAGGTCTAAACCAGGACTAAACCAGGTCTAAACCAGGTCTAAACCAGTCTAAAACAGTCTAAACCAGGACTAAACCAGGTAAACCAGGTCTAAACCAGGTCTAAAACCAGGTCTAAACAGGACTAAACCAGGTCTAAAACCAGGCTAAACCAGAGTCTAAACCAGGTCTAAACCAGGACTAAACCAGGACTAAACCAGGTCTAAACCAGGACTAAACTAAAACAAGGACTAAACCAGGTCTAAACCACAAACAGGACTAAACCAGGTCTAAACCAGCTAAACCAGGTCTAAAAATAAACCAGGTCTAAACCAGGACTAAACCAGGTCTAAACCAGGACTAAACCAGGACTAAACTAAACAGGACTAAAACCAGGTCTAAACCAGGACAAACCAGGTCTAAACCAGGTCTAAACCAGGTCTTAAACCAGGACTAAACCAGGTAAACCAGGTCTAAACTCTAAACCAGGTCTAAACCAGGACTAAACCAGGTCTAAACCAGGGTCTAAACTAAACCAGGACTAAACCAGGTCTAAACCAGGTTAAACCAGACTAAACCAGGACTAAACCAGGTCTAAACAGGACTACCAGGACTAAACCAGGAAACAGGTCTAAACCAGGTACCAGGTCTAAACCCAGGTCTAAACAGGACTAAACCCAGGTCTAAAAAAGGACTAAACCAGGTCTAAACCAGGTCTAAACCAGCAAGGTCTAAACTACCAGGTCTAAACTCTAAACCAATTTGGACTAAACAGGTCTAAACCAGTCTAAACCAGGTTCTAAACCAGTTTAACCAGGTCTAAACCAGACTAAACCAGTCTAAACCAGTCTAAACCAGGACTAAACCAGGACTAAACCAGGACTAACCAGGACTAAACCAGACTAAACCAGGTTAAACCAGAACCAGGACTAAACCAGGACTAAACCAGGACTAAACCAGGACTAAACCAGTTAAACTAAACCAGGACTAAACCAGGACTAAACCAGGACTAAACCAGGTCTAAAACCAGGACTAAACCAGGACTAAACCAGGAACTAAACCCAGGACTAAACCAGGACTAAACCAGGACTAAACCAGGACTAAACCAGGACTAAACCAGGACTAGACCAGGACTAAACCAGGACTGAACCAGGCCATGTGGACGTGTTTCTTCGTTTTCTATCAATAATATTTGTAATTTGTTTAAGTAAAGTTTGGACTTTTTATTTTCTTTTATCAGACAAAATATTTGATGTGAAGATTTCCTCGTCTTTGTTTCTCTACAGCAAATCAAGTAATCCAAAGTAATCAGATTACATTACTCACTTTAAGTTATTTAATGGATTCCGTTACAAACTACATTTTGGTGTATGTAATCTGTAATCTGTAGGGGATTACATTTGAAAAGTAACTTTCCCAACACTGGACACGAGGACAGACTTTTTCTCCCACTTTAAACCTTCACTTCACTAAATAAATAAACCTGTGCTCTTTTATTATTATTATTATTATTATTATTATTATTATTATTATTATTCTTTATTATATCTACAGAAGGTTCCAGAGTGTTGGTGTCTCCTCATGCAGCTCAGGTCGTCCACCAGAGTCTGGAGTCTGACACTTCTTCAGTTCGGTTCAGTCGCTTTATTCGTACCCGTAGGTAAATTTGTTTTGCAGATTTGAGCAGCAGGTTCCACATTTCACATTTCATCATCCACAAAACACACAGAAAATCACAATTACAAAGTAAAGTGTCCAGACGGTTTGTTCCATAAACGACCAGTTCAATTCATCCATCAGGCTCGGCTAAAATCACAATAAATATTAAATATTAAATATGTTCAAAACACACAAACTTAGATAAACAGATCACAGTTTATTCATCAGTTCAACAGCGGCTGGAACGAAGCTCCTTTTAAAACGATTCGTTCTAGATGTTGAGACTAAAAACCTCAGACCAGAGAGAAGCAGCTGAAACTCTGAGTTTAGTCCTGGTTTAGACCTGGTTTAGTCCTGGTTTAGACCTGGTTTAGTCCTGGTTTAGTCCTGGTTTAGTCCTGGTTTAGTCCTGGTTTAGTCCTGGTTTAGTCCTGGTTTAGACCTGGTTTAGTCCTGGTTTAGTCCTGGTTTAGTCCTGGTTTAGACCTGGAAAAGTTTGGATGCCTCTGATTTAGACTCTTAGTTTTGTCTCTTGTTTTGATTCTAGTTCCTCAGAAAAACTTCTGGAAAAACTTCACCAAAATGACAAAAGTATAAAAGATGAGACATTTAAAAACAGAATCTTAAACCTGGTGTTGTGGTGTGATTATTTATTTATATANTTGGATGTTTTCATCCTGGACAGTGGTTCCCACACTCACTAGTCCTCGGCCCCCTTCCTTCCGGCCTGCGTACAGTCTCAGGGTGCTGGATTTGGGATGGAACCCTCCATGCAGGTCAGGAGCTTTCGTGTCTTAACATCTGTGGTCTGTATCTCCTCCTTTGGCCAGCTTACAATCCCTGCAGGGATCTGATCACTGGCAGGACGTAGCTGTTTGATTGCCTGCACCTTGTTCTTGCCATTGAGCTGCTTCTAAGGACTTGCCTCACTCTTTGCAGGTATTTGGCCGTAGCCACTTTCCTTGTTGCCTCTTCGAGGAGCCATTTGCTTGTGGGACACCAAGGTACTTGTAACTGGAACATCACAATACCAAGCGATGGTAATATCAGGAAAAAGGAACACGAGAAGCTAGAGAAATACCAGGGGCTCAAGGAAGAGCTGGAGAGAGCCTGGAAAGTAAAGGCATCAGTGGTGCCTGTGGTGATCGGACACTCGGGGCTGTAACCCCCAAACTGGAAGAGACACAACAGATACCAGGAAAAACAACGGAACATCTCAGTCCAGAAAAGTGCAGAACTGGGAACAGCAAAGATACTGTGAAGAACTGTCAAGCTCCCAGGACCTGGTAGACGACCTGAGCTGAATGAGGGTGAGAGACCAACCACCATGGAAGGTGAGAAAAACACATTTTATATATATATATATATATATATATATATATATATATATATATATATATATATATATATATATATATATATATATATATATATATATATATATATATATATATATATATATATATATATATATATATATATATATATATATAAATATTCTGACCTGTCACGTGAAGTTCACGTTTAACTTTAACTCAACTTTATTCTGATTCAGTTGTTCATTTTTCTTTTGATTCATTGATTCAGTTGTAAAATCTCGGCTCATCGTTTATTGATTTGGAGACTTTGTGTAAACCAGATGATGATGATTCAATCACCTGTTTCATCAATCACCTGGTTCATCAATCATCTGGTTCATCAATCATCTGTTACATGTTGTGAAAATCTTTTCCTGCTTCTTACAACAACAACAACAAAAGTGAAAATGGCCGACGTCCAAAACGTTGAGATCAAGTTTCAGCAAAAACAATCATCAGATGGTTTCATTTCCAGAGCAGCATTTTTATTGAACCGTTATTGATTATTTGTTTAACAGTTTGTTGACGCTGTTGTGATTTAAATTTCTTTTTCTTTTATTATAAATATTTATTTTAATTTCAGTAAAGATCTTTGTTTATTTGTCGTAAGCAGTGTCAGAGAGTAACAGATTACATGTACCAGAGTAATCAGAGTACAAATGATGAGTAACTGTATTCAGTTACAGTTACTGTTTCAGTGAGTGGGAATTGGATTACAGTTACTTTGTTGAAATAAATAGATTACACAGAGAACTAAACCAGGACTAAACCAGGACTAAACCAGGTCTAAACCAGGACTAAACGAGGTCTAAACCAGGTCTAAACCAGGACTAAACCAGGACTGGACCAGGACTAAACTGTTTTCAGTCCCGGTCTGGTCCTAGTCTGGTCCTGGTCTCAGTCTGATTCCGGTCTCAGTCCCGGTCCTGGACTCAGTTCTTGTCTGGTTCTCATCTAAGTCCTGGTCTCAGTCCCAGTCTGGTCCCGGATCTGGTTCAGTCCTGGTCCAGTCCTGGTTTAGTCCTGGTTTAGACCTGGTTTAGACCTGGTTTAGTCCTTGTCCAGACCTGGCTCAGTCCTGGTTTAGTCCTGGTTCAGTCCTGGTTTAGTCCTGGTTCAGTCCTGGTTTAGTCCTGGTTTAGTCCTGGTTTAGTCCTGGTTTAGTTTAGTCCTGGTTTAGTCCTGGGTTTAGTCCTGGTTTAGTCCTGGTTTCAGTCCTGGTTTAGTCCTGGTTTAGTCCTGGTTCAGTCTGTTTAGTCCTGGTTTAGTCTGGTTTAGTCCTGGTTTAGTCCTGGTTTCCTGGTTTAGTCCTGGTTCAGTCCTGGTTTAGTCCTGGTTTAGTCCTGGTTTAGTCCTGGTTTAGTCCTGGTTTAGTCCTGGTTTAGTCCTGGTTCAGTCCTGGTTAGTCCTGGTTAGTCCTGGTTTAGTCCTGTTTTTAGTCCTGGTTTAGTCCTGGTTTAGTCCTGGTTTAGTCCTGGTTTAGTCCTGGTTTAGTCCTGGTTCAGTCCTGGTTTAGTCCTGGTTCAGTCCTGGTTTAGTCCTGGTTTAGTCCTGGTTTAGACCTGGTTTAGTCCTGGTTTAGTCCTGGTTTAGTCCTGGTTTAGTCCTGGTTTAGTCCGTATGCGGCGCAAAAGTCCAACATCGGCGTTTTAAGTTTCGTAAACGGGGAAACGACCGTTATTTATTTATTTATTTTTTTTTCCATTTTTCATTTAAACACAAAATTGAAAAGTGAAAAAAAAAACAAATTATCTGTTTTTTTGTTTGTTTTGGAGACAAATTATGAAGAATTAGACTTTTATTTTGAAAAACAAACGACGCGGTTGGAGAAGGACTTTTTTTTTTTTTTTTTTATTTAAACGAACGCAGCTTTTGTAAAAGGATCAGGAAGTTTTCAAAGGAGCCAAACGTGGTTATTAAAAGAGTTTAACAAAACCGTGAGTGACACTTTAATAACGCGTCAGTGGGCGCGGTGAAATAAACCAGGTCACGTCCGTTCAAAACCTTTCAAAAAAACACAATAACATCTCAAAGACAAAATAAAGACGCAACAACTCCTGTTTTTTTTACTTTTACTCCCGTTAAAAGTGACACAGCAAAGTTCAAGTGATAAAGTGACTCAAAGTGACTTCATTTGTTTTTCAAAATAAAAACTAAAATAAGAAAAAAACAAAAAACAGATGATTTGATTTTTCAGTTTGATTTTGTGTTTAAATCAAAAACCAGGACTAAAACAGGACTAAACCAGGACTAAACCAGGACTAAACCAGACCTGAACCAGGACTAAACCAGGACTAAAACAGGACTGAACCAGGACTAAACCAGGACTAAAACAGGACTGAACCAGGACTAAACCAGGACTAAACCAGGACTAAACAAGTACTAAACCAGGACTGAACCAGGACTAAACCAGGTCTAAACCAGGACTGAACAAGTACTAAACCAGGTCTAAACCAGGTCTAAAACAGGCCTAAAACAGGTCTAAACCAGGTCTAAACCAGGAATAAACCAGGACTAAACCAGGTCTAAACCAGGACTAAACCAGGACTGAACCAGGTCTAAATCTCAGTCCCGGTTTGGTCCCGGTTTGGTCCTGGTCTGAGTCCTGGTCTTAGTCCTGATCACCCGACAGTCTACGCGGGCTCGTCCTGACACTCCTGGTTCAGGTCCTAGTTTAGAACTGAGACCGGGACCAGACCAGAACTGAGACCAGAACTGAGACCGGGACCAGACCAGAACTGAGACCAGAACTGAGACCGGGACCAGACCAGAACTGAGACCAGAACTGAGACCAGAACTGAGACCAGAACTGAGACCGGGACCAGACCGGGATTGAGGCCAATTCAGTCCTGGTTCGGTCTTGGTTTAGTCCTGGTTCAGTCCCGCTTTAGTCCATTATCCGTCTGTTATTTAGTCCGTTATTATTTTTGGTTTTATTTTGAAAAACAAATGAACGAATGACACACGGATTTGATTCCGTCTCTACAAACTGTAACATGTTGGTTTATAGAAACAAAAGAAGATTGGACAGTTTGTTCCTCGCGTCAATAATCGAGATCTCAGGACGTCGTGATCTTCAAAACGGTTTTTTATAATAATAATCAGAGTACGACGCAGGCGTTACTGTCCGCGGCGCTCGTCACTTTGTCCTGGATCCAGACGTGAACTTCTTCATCGTGTTGCTTCCGTAGCTCCTCCACGCCGCTCATCAGAAATTCGGGGTCGTGACTCGTCTGCAGCCGCCCCAGCGCTCGCATCTCCTGCCTCTGCCGCTCGATCATCAGGTTATAATCCTTCAGACAGGATTTGCTTCTTTTGAGCTGCTGCAGGATGCGCCGGTCGCTCGTCCTCTGCTCCGCCTTCATCTGCTCCAGTTGTTTTTCCAGATCCGCCTTGTCGTCTTTGATGTATTTAGCCTGGAAGTCGTTGGACGCTTCCGCTTGCTTCCTCGCCTCGTCGTAACTTCTCTGATGAAGAGCTTCTAACTGTTTTAGGTACACCTCCTCCACGGCCCTCATCTCCTGCTCCTCCTCTCTGCGTCTCAACTCGTCCTCGCGGATTTTGGCTTCGTAAAGCTTCTTCGCCTCTTCGTATTCGATCTGGAGCGTCTCGAACTGCGTGCTCACCTCCTGTCGTCTTCGCTCCTCCCGCTCCGATCTGATCTGGAGCAGTTCTCTCTGCTGGTACAAGGCCATCCTGTCCAGCTGGAACTCTTCCAGGGCACAGCTCATGCGCCGCCGTCGCCCGGTGCTGCTCGGGTTCGTTAAGTTCTTGTATCTGTCGTTCCACTTCTGCACCTGCTTTTCCTCCTCCAGCTTCAGAAGTCTCTGCTCCTCTTTCCTCCTCTCCTCAAACTCCCTGATCTTCTCCTGTTCCATCTCGATCTTCCTCTGCTGCTCCCGAACCTGTTTGCGCTTTTGCAAAATGTCCAGTTCAAATGTATTTTTCATCGCTGCAATTTTACTTTTTGCACTTTTGATGACATTTTTGTGCCACTCTTCAATGTTACGTTTCTGCTTTTCGATTTCTGGCGCCTTCTGCTGGAGAATTCTTTCAGTTTCTATTTCAATGGCCTTTTCAGCCTCTTGGAAAATCTCTGAAGTGTAATATCCGCCGCCGTTCTCGTCCACCATTGTGTCGATCTTGTGCAGTAAGTCGTGGACTTGTTTTCGATTCTCTTTGTCTTTGTTGTTAAAGACGTGGTACCTGTTCCCACATTTTTCAAGCGTCCCCAGAGTCTGGCCTCCAGTGAGGAACTCTTCTATGGTTGTGTTTCTGAGGACGTCTCCTCTGGTGAAGAGAACTATTGTATATTTATCTGATTCATCACCAAAAAAGCTCTGAATAAGATTCACTGTCTCTTTTTCCTCTCGAGTGAAACGACCGACCTCCAGCACCAGTAAAAACACGTGTGGCCCGGGCGCCAACAGACTGACACATTTGACCAGCTCCTCTTGGACCTCGGCGTTGGATAAAGTTGTATCGAACAGTCCTGGAGTGTCCACGATGGTCACGGACCTGCCCTCGATCTGCCCCTCTGCTTTTCTGCACAACTTTGTGACGGACGTTTGGGAGGTTCTAGACTCAAACTCATCTCTGCCCAGAATCGTGTTGGCGGTGGCGCTTTTTCCAGACCCTGTTTTCCCGATCAGAACGATGCGTAAAGATTCTTTCACTGGATTTGGAATAAAGCTTGTCTTTTTATCGTAAGTCTTCAAAGGCTTTTGTGCGACTTGAGGTTTCGCCTCTGATTTTCTCAAACTTTTTAATCCATAATCGCTGATCTCCTCGACCATCTTGATGATGCTGGAAGCTTGTTTTTTGTCGTTGATGTTGAGGATGGCGTAGCGGTGGCTGCAGCTCTCACAAAGATCTTGTAGGTCTTTGCTGCTCTTGATGAAGTTGGACACGGCTAAAGCTCCAGACTCTGAGTCCACGGTGAACAGGATCATTTTGAAGGCGTTCATTTTGGAGGTGAACTCTCTCCTGATGGCGTCCAGCTCCTGTTGGTCCTCAGGGCTGAGGGGACCCACAGGCTGGACCACCACAAAGGCGTGGACTCCTGCTGGGTCACACAGAGAGAAGCAGTTGCGAGCCTCTTGTTTGGCTGCGTCCGGCGTCAGACTGGACAGAGCCGGCAGCTCTATAATGGACACTGTCCTCCTGCCAAACGTGCCCACATGTTTCACACACTTGGAAAGTTTTAATGGTTTTTGCTTTTTCCCCAAAATTGCTTTAACAGCTAAAGTCTTCCAGTCTCTGAAACCCCCACACATCACCATATTTAAGACGACTTTTGGGTAATCGTAAATATGTTCAGATTCTATTGTTTTTTGATTTTGTCCTGTAAAAGTTTCCCTTTGATTATCACTGATCATCTTCTGGAGTTTGTCCATTAAATTCTGCTGAACGCGTCCGTAGAAATCGTTAAAGTTGATTTGGATCAGGCGATGGCCACAGTCCTGTTTGAGGGCGTTGAAATGCTGGTTCCAGCCCAAGTCACTGTCGGTCACAATGATCAGAGAAGACTTCAGCGCGTCTTCTCCAAAACACCTGAGCACAGACCTGAGTTTGTCGCGGTCGGTTCTGTTGAAGTCTGAAGGGTCGACGAGCAGCAGGAAGGCGTTGGGTCCAGGTTCAGTCACACGGAGCAGACGCTGTGTCTCGTCTCTCACTCTGGACTCTTCTGCCCTCAGCAGGTCTGAGGTGTTGTAAACTTTCACTGCACAGTTCCTCCAGTCTCCGCTGAACACGCTGCTCTGTCTGGACAGTTTGTCGTAAGGAAAGATGGACTTCGCTGTGAGGAAAGTGCCCAGTTTCGCCTTCTCCTCCTGGTTCTTTCCGATCATCACGACTCGGAAATCACAAGCTGAAAGAGAAAAGATATTTAGTTAAAATATTGCAAAATGAACCACACATAATACAAACTTAAACACATTAGACTTAGACACATTCAACTGGTTTGGGAACATGAATATAACAGTGATGTAACAGTTTGAAGATTAAACGTGTTCCTCACCGAGCGGCGCCGCGGCCATGTTCCTGTGTCTGAGCTCACACGTCTGAAAAACCCCAGATTCTGTGGAAAACACAAACATCACATGAGTCAAGAGTTCAGAATATTTGATTTCCTGTTTAAAAAGACGAGCAGCACAAAAACAATAACTGTAGTTTTATTGTAGTGACGAAATTAACCCGATGAGTGAAACATTTGTGAAATGATAAAGTCCTGAGAGTCTTGTTCTGCTCAGAGATTCTTCCATATTTGATGTATTACCTGGAAATCTGGGGTCATTCCTACAAAATACATTTAAAGATATTTTTTAACAGTAACAATGAAAACAGTATGAACCCAAACAGATCACTTTATAAACTTTTTTTTTTGGGGGGGGGGGGGGGGTTTGGTCTGAAATATGCACTGAAATATGTTTTAAAATTTAAATCGATGCATCCAGAATCTCAGACTTCAGGTCATCGCACAATCCAGACTGAGAAGGATTTTCTGAAAAAGTGAACATCAAACCTCCATGTTTGTTTTGGGACGTGTCTATTGACAAAGTCGATCTTTTCAAGTCTTTGAACCATTTCACTTTTGTTTCTGGTTCTTTTATTGTCATATTTTAGTTTCGGGATTCGGACGTCGTAATCATGTGGTTGTTGGATCCAAACAGCGGAAAACGACTCGAGAAACGGGCTTTGGAAGTTTGGGTTATCAGATGTGTGTGACTCAAACCTCTGTTCAAACTGTTTCTCTTCCCAACAGAATTGAAAAATAGTGAAAGGTGAAGGTGATGGGCAGGATTGATCCACAGAAGAACCAAAAAGGAAACATTTGTCTGACTAAATCATCCCGAGTTTACAGAGAACATTTTGTATGTGGAACGACAACAAAACAAAACCCTGATCCCTCACTCAGTCTTGGTTACAAATTTAAAAAGTCAACACCAAAGTGAAAGTCTCCAACTGTTCACCAAGAAACACCTTCCACTGCAAAGACCAAGACATGATGTTTGTGTAAAACCACAAGAACAAGAAAGTGCAGCTCAGTCTGTTTGTCTTCTGCTCCTCTACATTAACAAACAGGATTTTGTTTTGTTGTTGCTCCATCTGATTCACTTTTGCACTTATGGACTTTGTAAACTTCCGAAGTTCATTTCTTGAGTCGTTTTCCGCTGTTTCGATCCAACAAACACACAGTTACAACGTCCGAATCCAAAAACTAAAATATGACAATAAAAGAACCAGAAACAAAAGTGAAATGGTTCAAAAGACTTGAAAAGATCGACTTTGTCCATAGACACGTCCCACTGGGAAAACAAACCATGTGTCGTTCGTTCATTCGTTTTTCAATATAAAACCAAAAATAAGAAAACGATAAAACAACAGTTTTCTTCATTATTTGTCTCCAAAACCAAAATGAAAAAACAGATAATGATTTGTTTTTTCAGTTTTCAATTTTGTGTTTAAATGAAAAATGGAAAAAAACAGATAACGACCGTTTCCTGTTTACGTGACTTCAGTGACTGAGATGTCAAACTGAACCAGGACTGATCCAGGTCTGAGACCAGACCAGGACCAGACCGGGACCAGACCGGGACCAGACCGGGACTGAGACCAGGACCAGTGGTCCGAGTGGTTCCGTGTCATCGTCTGTGCGCTGGTTCCGTGTGGGGAAAGTGAGATGTTCTGTGGACTCCAGGTCTGGACGAGCTGATCCAGTCGTCCACACTCAAGAACCACGACACTTTCACACCAACGAAAACCAACCCAACTAAGAGCTTTTGGTTCAAATGGACCAGGACCAGACTGGGACCAGAGCGGGACCAGAGCGCTACTGAGACTGAGACCAGACCGGGACCAGACCGAACAGTTACACAGTCAGGGTTTCCCACGCTTTTCAAAACTTTTCAATGACTTTTTCATGACTTTTAGGACTAAATCTGAAGTAAATCTAAATCTCTTTCCTCTCACATTATAGTTTTTAAACATTTTAAATCCTGTCGGTGTTTTTATTATCGTCTCTTTAAAACAAAAGGTGCAAATGTTCACAAATAATCAGAACAGAGTCAGAGAGTAACAGATTACATGTACCGGAGTAATCAGAGTACAAATGATGAGTAACTGTATTCAGTTACAGTTACTGTTTCAGTGAGTGGGAATTGGATTACAGTTACTTTGTTCAAATAAGTGGATTAAACAGAGGGATTTTACTGTTTTTACTTTTTGGGCTAAATCTTTTTTTTTTTTTTTTTTTTTTTGTAATTCCACTCACTGCCGGAAAATAAAACAAGTCTAAACTAGATCTAAACCAGGACTAAACCAGAACTAAACCAGGTCTAAAACCAGGACTAAACTAGATCTAAACCAGGTCTAAACCAGATCTAAACCAGGACTAAACCAGGACTAAACTAGATCTAAACTAGATCTAAACCAGGACTAAACCAGGACTAAACCAGGATTTAACAGGACTGTGCCTGTGTGGACGTGTTTCTTCGTTTTCTCCCAATAATATTTTTTAATTTGTTTAAGTAAAGTTTGGTCTTTTTATTTTATTTTATCGGACAAAATATTTGATGTTACAATTTCCTCGTCTTTGTTTCTCTACAGCAAATCAAGTAATCCAAAGTAATCAGATTACATTACTCACTTGAAGTAATTTAATGGATTCTGTTACAAACTACATTTTGGGGTGTGTAATCTGTAATCTGTAGGGGATTACATTTGAAAAGTAAACTTCCCAACACTGCCTGTAGAGATACTAAAATTCCATGACTTTTCCAGGATTTCCATGACCGTGGGAACCCTGCACGGTGAACCTTGAAGAACACATTTATAAATCAGTCAGGACTAAATAAAGTTCTTTTTACAATCTGTAATGTGCACGATTATGATCCGTCTTTGAGTTTGAGCCTTAAAAGTCTTTTGAAACACATTTACACGTCAGACTCACAAATTCTGTTAAAGATGAGACACAAATCCCTCGTGTTTATGTCTGATCCTCGCGACAACAGCCTCACGCTCCGACGTCTGCGCCGAACTAAAACCATCTGGACGAGTTTAAGATCGTGCGTCTCGTTTCCCCGACACAAAAAAAAGAACCAGCTCGACTTGTTACGACTAATTAACCATCGTAATAAACCCGGGACGGTTCTGTGACTGATTCTACTTCCATTTATCAAACCAAATCTTTAGCAGTTCATAACAACTGAAATTATCTGTAGATCTGCAGGACTCACCTCCTCCTCCTCCTTCTTCTTCTTCTTCTTCTTCTTCTGCGTTCACATGTGCAGAGTTTGGGTTGGGACGGCGAGCGCCTGAGTCGATCTAAAAATATTTGAAGGAAATTCCCCTGAGTCATTTCCCGACAGAACACAGAACCTGCTCCACCTGTTGGAGAGCAGCACCTGCGCCGCGCCCGGCAGGAAGAGGGCGCTGTGGGCACATTATAGACCCGACTCACCCAGGACTCTCAAAACACGAGAACAAAAAGCAACAAAAGGAACAACATGAGACTAAAATTCTAAATCACTAAGGCTACGTTCACACTGCAGCTGAAGTTTCCCAAATCTGATGTTTTGTCTCTATGTTTCTGTATCTGATCTTTTCATGTCTGAACCACACAGATGTGATGTTTTCACATGTGACCAGGACTTGGGCCACGTTCAGTCTGCAGGTTTAACGCTCAATTCTGATTTTTTTGTGAAATCCGATGTTTTTTCGAGGTGGTTCACATTTCCAGTTAAATGTGACTTGTATGTGACTCCAGTGTGAACATTAAACGGTCCAAAAGTGTCCCACATGTGACACTGGAGACACGACGACGTCAACCGCAGCGAGCGTCTCTGTGTTTACACAAGTTGAACAAACATGGACGCAGCATCGAGCACCTGGAGATTTTAAAGTTCCTCTCGTACCGGAGCCACAACATGAACAACTGACTTGTTTTAAGGAGGAGATTGAGAAGGAGAAGGAGCAGGTTTTTGGTGGTGGTGTTTTGTGGTGAGTGGAGATGTGCTTCACTTCAGTCACATGGATCATGAACAGTTTTCTCTACTTCAGTGCAGAATAGTGACGTTTGTGTCTTGTTGATGACGTGTAGGTGGATGAATGTGACCTGACTGTTCACACTCAAGTCACATGTTAAAGATCAGATATGGATCAGTTTCAGGAGCACAGATCCAAGTGTCCTGGTCACATGTGAAAACATCACATCTGTGTGGTTCAGACTGAAAAGATCAGATACAGAAACAAAGAGACAAAACATCAGATTTGTGTCACTTCAGGTGCATCTGAACTCAGACTTTGTGGCGTCATCGTCACGACTAGAATCTGAAAATCACCAAGAAACACTGACACCTGCTTCTGCCCAAAGAACAGAGACGTGTTACATCACGTTCAGGTATAAAAATAATAATAATATTAAATCTACCAGCAAGAACATGTGTGTTTTACAAAGAGAATGAATTTTAATGTAAAACCTGTTAAAGTAGTAATAAATCTACTAAGTAATAATATAATAATATAGTACAGATGGAAATGATCATTTTTGCTATAATCTGTCATATTTACACTGCAGTGTTGTAGATGAAGCACACAGAGTAAAAAACAGAGTGTTAAAATCAACTCTCACAGAATCAATTTAACATTTTCTCAGAGTTTATTTGAGTCACTCTGTTCTAGAGTTAATTTAACACTTTTGTAAAAGTTCATGAAGTAAAACTGGACCAAAGTTCCTGTTTAACCCCAAACCCAGAGTTATATTAATGTTTAGAGAGTAAACAGATAACACTTTGTAGAGTTAATCTGATTTAACTCAACAACACACAGAGGGGTTTTATTTTTACACTTTATTTGAGTTGATTTAAGATGAAATTATGAACAAAACTGGTTCAAACTGGTTCTTCTCTGGAGGGAGTTTGAAGTGGAGGTGGAGACAAATTAACACTAAGAGAAGTTGAATTAACTTCAACCAAATCAACTCTGGGAAATAACCCCAACTCCAACCCCTATTTAACTTTCAAATAGTTAAATTAACACTTTTGGTGTTATTTCATCTTGAAATTTTAACCCTCCATTTTTTGCTGTGCACATTTTATAAACATGAAGCTGCACAGACAAATGAAAACAATAAAAGACAATAAATCAAGAGTAAAAACAAAGTGTCGAATTGCAAAAAGCTAAAAATGATTTTAAAAAATGAATAAAATAAATAAATAATCTGTCATTTCTGCAGAATCGGTGAGAGAAACTAAACTGTGGATGTGAGGGAGACACGAGTGATGAGGTTTTTGTGAAAGTGACAGAGACATTTTGATTTTTCATTTACTGACTGATGAAAAAAGAATTATTATTATTATTATTATTATTGTTGTTGTTGTTATCGTCTTCATCTCAGATCTGAGTCTCTTCATCACATCTGACTGAAAGTCCGAGCTTCAGGTTCCTCGTGTGAGTGAAACCAGCGCACGATACCATCCATTTATTCTGTGACAAAAGGAACAATAAAAAACAAAAAACAAAACAACAACAAACTCAGGTTCTTATGTTTATGTGAGTTTTATTTTTACAAGTTAAAAACACCAAACACTCAAACGTCCAAAAGATCAATTCACAAATGTTGAAGCAGATTTTAATTAAACTGTTCTGCAGACGAACAAACTTCAAACTGGTTTATGTTTCGACCTGATGATCAATTCAAAGATGTTCAATTCTAGATAAAAATACTTTAAATCTGTTTGATCTGAGAGGAATTTGTCCTTTTAATAATAAACACAAACTGGTTTTAAGTTTGGTCTAAACCAGGACTAAACCAGGACTAAACCAGGACTAAAAACCAGGACTAGACCAGGACTAAACCAGGACTAAACCAGGTCTAAACCAGGACTAAACCAGGACTAAACCAGGTCTAAACCAGGACTAGACCAGGACTAAACCAGGACTAAACCAGGTCTAAACCAGGACTAAACCAGGACTAAACCAGGACTAAACCAGGACTAAAAACCAGGACTAGACCAGGACTAAACCAGGACTAAACCAGGTCTAAACCAGGACTAAACCAGGACTAAACCAGGTCTAAACCAGGACTAAACCAGGACTAAACCAGGACTAAACCAGGACTAAACCAGGACTAAACCAGGACTAAACCAGGACTAAACCAGGACTAAACCAGGACTAAACCAGGTCTAAACCAGGACTAAGCAAGGACTAAACCAGGACTAAACCAGGATTAAAAACCAGATCTAAACCAGGACTAAACCAGGTCTAAACCAGGTCTAAACCGGGACTAAAAACCAGGACTAAACCAGGACTAAACCAGGATTAAAAACCAGATCTAAACCAGGACTAAACCAGGTCTAAACCAGGTCTAAACCAGGACTAAACCAGGACTAAACCAGGTCTAAACCAGGTCTAAACCAGGACTAAACCAGGACTAAACCAGGACTAAACCAGGATTAAAAACCAGATCTAAACCAGGACTAAACCAGGTCTAAACCAGGTCTAAACCAGGACTAAACCAGGACTAAACCAGGATCTAAACCAGGACTAAACCAGGACTAAAACCAGGACTAAACCAGGACTAAACCAGGTCTAAACCAGGACTAAACCAGGACTAAACCAGGACTAAACCAGAACTAAACCAGGTCTAAACCAGGACTAAACCAGGACTAAACCAGGTCTAAACCAGGACTAAACCAGGTCTAAACCAGGTCTAAACCAGGACTAAACCAGGACTAAACCAGGACTAAACCAGGACTAAACCAGGTCTAAACCAGGACTAAACCAGGACTAAACCAGGTCTAAACCAGGTCTAAACCAGGACTAAACCAGGACTAAACCAGGACTAAACCAGGTCTAAACCAGGTCTAAACCAGGACTAAACCAGGACTAAACCAGAACTAAACCAGGTCTAAACCAGGACTAAACCAGGACTAAATCAGGACTAAACCAGGACTAAACCAGGACTAAACCAGAACTAAACCAGGTCTAAACCAGGACTAAACCAGGACTAAATCAGGATTAAAAACCAGATCTAAACCAGGACTAAACCAGGACTAAACCAGGTCTAAACCAGGACTAAACCAGGACTAAACCAGGTCTAAACCAGGACTAAACCAGGACTAAACCAGGTCTAAACCAGGACTAAACCAGGTCTAAACCAGGACTAAACCAGGACTAAACCAGGTCTAAACCAGGACTAAACCAGGACTAAACCAGGATTAAAAACCAGATCTAAACCAGGACTAATCCAGGACTAATCCAGGACTAAACCAGGACTAAACCAGGTCTAAACCCAGGACTAAACCAGGATTAAACCAGGATTAAAAACCAGGTCTAAACCAGGACTAAATCAGGACTAAATCAGGACTAAACCAGGACTAAACCAGGACTAAATCAGGACTAAAACCAGGACTAAACCAGGACTAAACCAGGATTAAAAACCAGGTCTAAACCAGGACTAAACCAGGACTAAACCAGGACTAAACCAGGACTAAATCAGGACTAAACCAGGACTAAACCAGGACTAAACCAGGACTAAACCAGGACTAAACCACTAAACCAGGACTAAACCAGGTCTAAAAACATTCAGGAAAGGTTCTGTTCTGTCAGTGGGACTTTTTAAAGTCTGATCAGCCGTAAACTCTGAACTCAAACTGTTTTAAATCTCAGGACAATCTTGTGTTTATCTGTCAACAGTTCTGTAAATAAAGTTTGATTGATCGATTGATTATGTGAAAATAAATAAATACAAAAGTCCTACATTTGGATAAAAGAGTTTAAATGTCATAAAATAATCTTGGGAGAAATTTATGTTGGACCAGAGGATCAAAAATAATACTTAATTTTGTTTAAACGTTTTATTATATTTTAAAGAATCTTAAACGTCACAGAAACGAGCTTCAGACGTTTGTTTTAAACGACACGAGACAAATATTTATTCAACAACAAACGAAAAAATATAAAGACGTCACTGTTCTGTCTGGAATGTTCCACAGTGTGACTTTAAACGGCTCCACTTTACATTTAGTCAATTACTAAAGACTAAACCAGGACTGAACCAGGACTAAACCAGTACTAAAATCAGGTCTAAACTAGGTCTAAAACAGGACTAAACCAGGACTAAACCAGGATTAAACCAGGACTAAACCAGGATTAAACCAGGTCTAAACCAGGACTAAACCAGGTCTAAACCAGGTCTAAACCAGGACTAAACCAGGTCTAAACCAGGTCTAAACCAGGACTAAACCAGGTCTAAACCAGGTCTAAACCAGGACTAAACCAGATCTAAACCAGGACTAAAACCAGGACTAAACCAGGTCTAAACCAGGTCTAAACCAGGACTAAACCAGGTCTAAACCAGGTCTAAACCAGGACTAAACCAGGACTAAACCAGGTCTAAACCAGGACTAAACCAGGACTAAAGGACTAAACCAGGTCTAAACCAGGACTAAACTAATCCAGGACTAACCAGGACTGAACCAGGACTAAACCAGGTCTAAACCAGGACTAATCCAGGACTAATCCAGGACTAAACCAGGTCTAAACCAGGTCTAAACCAGGTCTAAACCAGGACTGAACCAGGACTAAACCAGGTCTAAACCAGGACTAATCCAGGACTAAACCAGGACTAATCCAGGACTAAACCAGGACTGAACCAGGACTAAACCAGGTCTAAACCAGGACTAATCCAGGACTAATCCAGGACTAAACCAGGACCAAAATCAGGACTAAACCAGGACTAAACCAAGATTAAAATCAGATCTAAGCCAAGACTAAACCAGGACTAAACCAGGACTAAACCAGGTCTAAAATCAGGTCTAAAACAAGACTAAACCAGGACTAAACCAGGACTAAACCAGGTCTAAAATCAGGTCTAAAACAGGACTAAACCAGGTCTAAACCAGGACTAAAACCAGGACTAAACCAGGTCTAAACCAGGATTAAACCAGGACTAAACCAGGTCTAAAATCAGGTCTAAAACAGGACTAAACCAGGACTAAACCAGGTCTAAAATCAGGTCTAAAACAGGACTAAACCAGGACTAAACCAGGACTAAGCCAAGACTAAACCAGGACTGAAATCAGGTTTAAACCAGGACTAAAACCAGGACTAAACCAGGTCTAAACCAGGATTAAACCAGGACTAAACCAGGACTAATCCAGGACTAAACCAGGACTAAAATCAGGACTAAAACAGGACTGAACCAGGACTAAAATCAGGACTAAAACAGGACTAAACCAAGATTAAAATCAGATCTAAGACAAGACTAAACCAGGACTGAAATCAGGTCTAAACCAGGACTAAAACCAGGTCTAAAGCAGAACTAAAACCAGGACTAAACCAGGTCTAAAAACATTCAGGACAGGTTCTGCTCTGTTCTGTCAGTGGGACTTTTTAGTATCTGTGGAAAATGACTCAAGTTTCAAGTTTTTGTGTCAATTTGAGTCAAAGTTTTCAATACTTTTATGGACCGTAGTTCTGATGATCGGATGAATATTTGGAGTCTTGATTTTTCATATTTTCGTGGTCTGTATTTGGGATGATCGTCTGAATAGTCCTGGTCGTGGTTCACAGAATGACGCAGGCCTGGTTGTCCACGGCTCTGTCCACCCTGTCCCTGATCCAGACCTGGACCTCGGCCTCGTGCTTCTTCTGCAGCTGCTCCCTCCTCTGCCGCTCCTGATCTTTCCCGAAGCTCGACCGGCTCAGCTCCTTCATCTCGGCCGCGTGCCTCTTCTTCAGCCACACGTAGTTGTCCTTCTGCGTTTTGTCTCGCGTGATGTACTGGAGCATCACCGTGTGGTTCAACTTGCTGTTCTCCTTCAGGTCGGCCATCTCCAGGTCTCGTCTCCGCAGCTCCTCCATGAAGTCCATCGCGTACTTCCGCTGGAACTCGTTGTTCTTCTCGGCTTGTCTCCGGGCTTCGGCCTCGTGTTCTCGCCTCATCCGGTCCAGCTCCTGTTGATGTTTCTTCAGCAGGTTTTCCTCCTGTTGCTTCCGAGTTTCATCTTCTTCTCTGCGTCGCTCGTTGAAAACTTCTCGTTCCTTTTCGTAATTTCGACGCTCCTCCTCGTACTCTTTCAGTCGTTGGCGTTCCTCTGATCGCCGGCGCTCGTCCTCCTCGTAGCGCTGTTCCCACCACTCGCGTCGCTCTCTCTCCCACGTCTCCATCTCCTTCCTCATCTCCTCCAGCGCCGCCGTCATCATCCTCATTTCGGGGAGAGCCGTTTTACTCTGATCCGACGCGATCTGCTTCCGTAAAGTTTCGCGCTTCATCTTGAACTGTCGTCTCTTTATGTCGTCCTCCAGTTTCTTCATCTGCTCCTCCTGCTCCCGCTGCTCCTGCTCCCGCTGCCTCCTCTCCTGCTCCCTCCTGCATCGCTCCTCCGATTCCAGGAGCTGTTTTTGGAAAGTTTCTTCAGACGTATCTGTGTTTGACGACTTTTGCACCTCTTTGAGTTCCTTTATTACTTCCAGTTCTAGTTTTTCTCTCAGTCTTTCGAACTCTGGAGCTTTTTCCTTGAGTATTTTGTAAGTCTCTTTCTTTATCGCGTCTTCTGCCTCTTCGAACATCTCTGAAGTGTAGTAGCCTCCTTCGTTTTCCTTCACCATCGAGTCGATTTTGTGGACGAGCTCTCGGACCTGCTGGCGGTTCTCTCGGTCATTGTTGTTGAAGACGTGGAACCTCCCTCCACATTCTTTGATCACCGACCAGATGAAGCTGCCCCTCTCCAGGTAAGTGTCGATGCTGGTGTCTCGCAGGTCGTCTCCTTTTGTCAGGATGACGAGGATGAAGTTCAGAGCTTGTCTCCCAAAGAACTCTCTGATGAGTCTGACGGTTCCTGCTCCTCTCTGGTGAAGCGTCCGATCTGCAGCACCATTAGAAAGGCGTGTGGTCCGGGAGATAACAGGCTGATGCAGTTCACCAGCTCCTGTTGGACCTGAGCGTTTGATAAAGTGGTGTCGAACAGACCGGGCGTGTCCACGATCTCTATGGACCGCCCGTCCACCGTCCCCTCTGCTTTTCTGCACGATCGCGTCACAGAATTCTGAGATACTCTGGATGAAAACTCGTCTCGTCCTAAAATGGTGTTTCCTGTGGCGCTTTTCCCAGAGCCGGTTTTCCCGACCATCACCACTCTCAGAGGCGGAGCTTTTGGAAAATCATAATGATCTCGATGTTGTGACTGTGCTAGAAGTTGTTGTATTTTTATAGTTGGAGTTGAGTATCTCCTGTTTCTCACTTTGTCCAAAGATGATTTTCGTGTGACCGTGTTCACAGGAGGTTTGGGGAAATCTTCCTTGGAAAAGGTTTTTCTCTGGCTCATGTTCCCCACCATCCTGAGCAGCTCTGGGACTTGTGTGTTGTCATTCATGTTAAATATAAAATATCTCCCCGCACAACTGTGGCACAGGGTTTGTATCTCTGTGTTGTACTGGATGTAGTTACTGACGGCGACAGCGTCCTTTTCAGAGTCCACTGTGAACAGAATCATGGTTAAAGCGTTAGCGTGAGGTCCACAGGAGCTCTGGAGAACCTCTAACTCCTGTTTGTCCTCTATGCTGCTGGGCCCAACCGGCAGAACCAGAGCGAAGGCGTGGACCCCCTCAGGATGACAGGCCGAGATGGACTTATACACCTCTTTCTTCGCTTCATCTGTAGATTTCCGACACAAACTCTGTAAGTCCACGACAGACACCGTGTGACCGCAGACCTGTGCTTGGTTTTTATGAGACAAGTTCAAATGTTTTTGAGCCAAGACTGCGCTGGCAGCTGATGCTTTTAGGCTGTCAAACCTTCCATAAAGCACAACGTTCAAAGGTGGTCCGGTCTGGTGTTCGTGGGCCGGTGCTGACGGTGCCGGTGCTGCTTCTGCCTCGTGCTGTTGTTCGTTCCAGATGTTTCCCAGACTCCGCGCTCTTTTCTGGGGCTGGATCTTCTGTTCGTCTGTCAGGCTGTTGTTCTGCTGAAACATTAAGAGGCGCTGCTTCAGTTTGGGGTCGATGGCGAGCGTGTACCTCGGCCTCGCGTCCCTCAGCGAGCTCGGAGGAGACAGATACAGATTGTCCATCTCTTCGTGTAGAGGTGGAATCTCCGCCACCTCGTATCTGCTCTGCACGTTCTCTGGTTCTAACTTTGGAATCTGCTCGTACTCCTGCGTTCCTTTCAAGCTCAGATGTTCTCCGTAGTTTTGATTCACGAGATCTTCGGCTCTGAACATCAGCTCCTTTATTTCATAAGTGGGATCCATATCAGCGTCCAGCAGGACTTTAACGTGCCGTTTGTTGCACTTCTCTATGATTTTTGTCACGTAAATGTTCAGACTCGTGCTCTTTTTTGTAGAAACCACTAGAGAATATCTGAAGGCGTCTTTGTCGAAACAGCCCAGGGTGTACTGAAGTTTTTCACTGTCCAACTCGGTGAAATTGTTTGGATCGACCAGGAGGAGCAGGACGTTTGGACCCGGGGGACAACTGGCAACGCACTGCTTGATTTCGTGTTTTATTTTGTCCAGGGAAACCTTGTCTTGGGTTTTGTAGATGACGAAGGGCCTGCGGTTCCACGTGCCTCGTACACACTGGAGGAGAACGTTGGTCGGAGCTCTGAGGTCTGCTCTGAGGTCTGCTCTGAGGTCTGCTCTGAGGTCTGCTCTGAGGTCTGCTCTGAGGTCTGCTCTGAGGTCTGCTCTGAGGTCTGCTCTGAGGTCTGCTCTGAGGTCTGCTCTGGAGTCATTGGGTCCTGAGATGAAGTTTGCTAAAGTCGTCTTGTCCTCAAAACTTTTCCCGAATACGGCGAAGCGAAGTGCAGAGGCTGGAAAACAAAGAGACGACAGAATTCTGCTTTTACAAAATGATGTGACACTGAACTAAAAATGGACTAAACACTTTCTACATTCAAGAAAATAATGTTCTTCTGAAGTGGGCGTGAACGTTTTGTTTGATTATTTGAGGCTTTGGGTTCATTTGTTTGTGTGAGTTTGTGAGTGGTTCTTTGTTGTTTGTCGCTCTGAGGCTTGAAGGTGGAAAAGCGTTCGTTTGGTGTTGTATGGTACATTAGTTTAGACCAGATCTTCTC
>NW_026571353.1:42067869-42092869 GCF_026225935.1 Boleophthalmus pectinirostris | reverse complement strand
ACTAAACCAGGACTAAACCAGGACTAAACAGGTAAATCAGGACTAAACTAGATCTAAACCAGGACTAAACCAGGTCTAAATCAGGACTAAACTAGATCTAAACCAGGACTAAACCAGGACTAAATCAGGACTAAACCAGGACTAAACCAGGACTAAACCAGGCCTAAACCAGGTCTAAATCAGGACTAAACTAGATCTAAACCAGGACTAAACCAGGACTAAACCAGGACTAAACCAGGTCTAAATCAGGACTAAACTAGATCTAAACCAGGACTAAACCAGGACTAAACCAGGTCTAAACCAGGACTAAACCAGGTCTAAATCAGGACTAAACTAGATCTAAACCAGGACTAAACCAGGTCTAAACCAGGACTAAACCAGGACTAAACCAGGACTAAACCAGGACTAAACCAGGTCTAAACCAGGGATTACACACAGATTTAAAGACACACGGGAACAGAAAAGAAAGTTCTACCATTTCAAGTGTAAATTCACAGAAGATCGTCTCAACAAAGAATCAAAGAATCGGTATCGAGTATCGAGTCTGTTCTTTAGTATCGATGAGTGTGAAATGTTAGAATCATAAAAACATCTGCGAACTACAACAAATAAAAACATAAAACTGATGAAACAGATTTACACACTTCAGGTTTTCAAGCATGAAGGTGTTTTCAAGTGCACAGAGAGTTTCTGGTTTAGTCCTGGTTTAGTCCTGGTTTAGTTCTGGTTTAGACCTGGTTTAGTCCTGCTTTAGTCTCTGTTTAGTCCTGGTTTAGTCCTGGTTTAGACCTGGTTTAGTCCTGGTTTAGTCCCTGATGGAAAAATACAAAGATCAAATGTTGTTGCTCTTAGTTAAAGGTTAAAGGTCAAACGTTACATAAACTTGACTCTTGGGACATTTTATGTCATGTTTATATATATATATATATATAATATATATATATATTTATATATATATAAAATATATAAATATATATATATATAAATATATATATATATATATATAATATATATATATATATATATATATATATATATATATATATATATATATATATATATATATATATATATATATATGTATATGAAGTTCTCCACTTAGAATTATTCAGGTGTTTCTGAATCCCGACAGGATGGTTTCGGTGTCACTGAATCCAGACCAGGGATGGGCAGGATTAATCGATTAATCGATAATTGATCATTAAGAATTTCATTGATTATGTAAATTTTAATTGACAAACTGAATGTATGTGTGTGTGTCGTGCCCAAACAGGTGTGTACATGTGTCTCTGCATCAGAAGGAGCGACACACAAACAGTGGGTCAGTCTGTAACGAACCGAAGCACAAATGTGGATTTAACCAGGATTTGTAGAAGAAATTCCACACTTTCCGTTGCGTTGGGACAAGTGTGAGTCCATGTGCACAGTGGATAAAGCAGCACATATGTTTCTGTGTCCAGTGGGAAAAAGTTTTTCCAGGTGAGAGTCGCTCAATGTGGATGACGAGGCCCCGCCCCCCTCCCCCCGTACGCTGTCCTGGTTTTGACAAACACAAATCTGGTCACACTGACCTGTATTCACCTGAGTCATGTCTTTTAATCCAACACAAGTTGAACCACATCAGCGACACAAGAGCTGGAGTTTTATCTTCACTTAGTTTATGTAAATTAGTGATGTGGTTTTAAGTTTTGTTTCTGTGAGATTTGAACAAAACTGAATTAAACACATTATAATGTCAAACAGCTGATGTGGATCTAGAGTCGTTATGTTTATATGTCGTAAAGTTGAATTTATTGATGCAGATTAGTGCAGATAGTAATAATAATGATGATCATTTTAATAGAAAAACGTTCATGATTAATCGATAATCGATCGTTAATTCTTCCGACGATCGATTAAGAAAGTTTCATCAAATGCCCGTCACTAGTCCAGACTTTGTTCATCCGTCCACTGACTTCAGGAAAGTTTCATGCTGCGCCTCCCAGTGTCACAAGTTTCTCTCTCACTCCAAACTTTCTTTCTGCTGCTCGATTATTGTTTTCAGCTGAATATTTCACTATTTGCAGCAGAACAGAGGCTCTTTGTGCAGGAGACATGCGCAGTAGAAGTGACACACGAGACTTGAACCTCTGCACACGTCACGAAAAACATTGAACATAGAAGTGACAGGAAACACCCAAACCATGAAAAAAAGTGCCACTTAGAGTCTGAAAACTGCGTCTGAGTTCAGTCTGAAGTTCTCGTCTGTATTTCATGACGTTTTGAGAGTTTAACTGTAAAAGTGTAAATTTGATCTAAAACAAACATGTTACGTCTCCAATTCAATCTCAACTTTATTTGTAGAGCAAATTTTATAAACAAAACACGCTTCACATTTTACTTTAAAAAGAAAAAAAACCGGCAGAATTATGTTTAATAAAGACACTAATAGAATAAATAAAATCAATTACCAAAAATAATAAAAATCAATAGCAGTACTAAGAAAATAAAACTGATAAAAATAAATAAATAAATAAACAAATAAATAAATAAATGTCTGAAGAGTTTGTTTCTCTGTGAGCTCCTGATGTTTCAGGACGACGTCACGACAATTTGGTGAATTTTAAACACATTGGAAGAGATTTAACTCCAGACGTTTCAAACGTTGATCTAAACGCCGCTTTGTTCTTTGTGTAAACTCGTGTCATGACCTGGAGACTCTGCAGGTTGGTCTGGTTTGTTAGTTTATTTATTTAATGAGTCAGGGACAGAGTGTTTCTACACGAACCTCAACACCACAGATGTTTGTGTTGATCGATTGTGTTTGATTGACCTTTACTTATCAGCTGTTCTTCCTGGAGACTGAGGCGGAGGAAACAGGAGGAAACAGAGTCTGGAAACAGCAGAGAGAAAATCAAACTCGTACTGTCACTGTAAAATACACTTTTTGCCTTAAAGTAGATGATAAATTAAATTGAGATTATTAATTTAACTGTAGCAACAAAAAATATATAAAATTAAATAAATACAAATATTGTTATGTAGAAAATTTGCAACAACTAGAAACAAGAGTTTGTCCAAGTTTCTTGGGAAGGTTCTGCTTCTGCTCGAACGGCACTGGGGACACAGCCGCTGTCTCCACTTTTATCTCGATCTAAACAGTTTGTCGCATTTTTGTGACAGTCGACGTTAAAGGGTTAATACAGACATGTCAAACTCAGGCCCGGGGGCCAAATTTGGCCCACGATACAATTATATTTGGTCCGCGGGATCATATTAAATCTGTATTAGAGCTGCAAACCGCACGCAGATAAACTACAGACATCCAAGTGTCATGACACGATATCGTCACAGTATGAACCTCACGATACGATATTTATTGTGATATTTTGATGAGGCTGCGAACAAAACTGTGAATATTTGACTTTTTCTTCTTAAAATGAGTCGACAAGACTTAATCCAAAGACATAAAAGTCTGAGTTCAGATGCACCTGAAGTTTCCCAAGTCTGATGTTTTGTCTCTTTGTTTCTGTATCTGATCTTTTAATGACGTCTGAACCACACAGATGTGATGTTTTCACATGTGACCAGGACACTTGGATCTGTGCTCCTGAAACTGATCCATATCTGATCTTTAACATGTGACTTGAGTGTGAACAGTCAGGTCACATTCATCCACCTACACGTCATCAACAAGACACAAACGTCACTATTCTGCACTGAAGTAGAGAAAACTGTTCATGATCCATGTGACTGAAGTGAAGCACATCTCCACTCACCACAAAACACCACCACCAAAAACCTGCTCCTTCTCCTTCTCCTTCTCAATCTCCTCCTTAAAAACAAGTCAGTTGTTCATGTTGTGGCTCCGGTACGAGAGGAACTTTAAAATCTCCAGGTGCTCGATGCTGCGTCCATGTTTGTTCAACTTGTGTAAACACAGAGACGCTCGCTGCGGTTGACGTCGTCGTGTCTCCAGTGTCACATGTGGGACACTTTTGGACCGTTTAATGTTCACACTGGAGTCACACACAAGTCACATTTAACTGGAAATGTGAACGACCTCGAAAAAACATCAGATTTCACAAAAAAATCGGAATTGAGCGTTAAACCTGCAGACTGAACAGAGACTAAGTGTCAGAACTGTTATTTCTTCTTGTCGTCTGCACTGAAGTGGAGCAAAGGATCATGGTCGATGTAGTTCCTCTGTGTTTTTAACTCTTCATTTAAACAAAGACACTTTTGTGATTCGACATATTGTGATGCTCCATGATATTATTGTGTGAACTTTGATGATACGATATCACCAGATTTCGGTTATTGATACATTCCTACTGTTTAAGCAAAACTATTATTAAATATTTATTTGAATAAGAAAAAGTTTAACATTACAGATCTACAAATAAGAGAAAACCTGCAGATGTTGTTGACAGTGTTGTGGAGTAACAGATTACAAGTACCGGAGTAATCAGAGTACAAATGATGAGTAACTGTATTCAGTTACAGTTACTGTTTCAGTGAGTGGTAATTGGATTACAGTTACTTTGTTGAAATAAATGGATTAAACAGAGGAATTTAACTGTTTTCACATTTTTTCCCCCCGTAATTCCACTCATTGTCGAACACTAAACCAGGTCTAAACCAGGACTAAACCAGGTCTAAACCAGGACTAAACCAGGTCTAAAAACCAGGTCTAAAAACCAGGACTAAACCAGGTCTAAACCAGGACTAAACCAGGTCTAAACCAGGACTAAACCAGGTCTAAACCAGGACTAAACCAGGACTAAACCAGGTCTAAACCAGGACTAAACCAGGTCTCAACTATGTCTCAAACAGGACCATACTGTGCAGACTGAGTCTCCTCATTTTCTATCAATAATATTTTTAATTTGGTTCAGTAAAGTTTGGACTTTTTATTTTCTTTTATCAGACAAAACTTCTTATGTGAAGATTTCCTCGTCTTTGTTTCTCTACAGCAAATCAAGTAATCCAAAGTAATCAGATTACATTACTCACTTTAAGTTATTTAATGGATTCTGTTACAAACTACATTTTGGAGTCTGTAATCTGTAATCTGTAATCTGTAGGGATTACATTTGAAAAGTAAACTTCCCGACATTGGCTGTTGACATTTTTTTATAAATATTTAGTTTGACCCACGATTTCGTCCTAACTTTAAATTTTATTCCACTGAGAATTTGAGTTTGACTCTCCAGATTTAAAACATAAATAAACATAAAATCTACAGGTCGAACGTGTTTAACACAGATGAGGTCAGGAAAAACATTAAAATGCAGATTCATGTTGAAATATTGTACAGCAGCTTCTGGGTTTTAGTGAAATAAATGATTGTGAATTTACCTTTTGTGTATTTCATAGTAAATTTCAACGTGATCAAGAGTTAAAAAAAAAAAAAAGCATCATCACATTTTAGAATCTGAAGTGTTTGTGTTCAGAGACAAAAAAACAACACCGAGTTTGAGTTAAACTTTTTTTTTACTGTGTCTTGTTTTTCACACAAACAGAACAGAATCTGAACATTAACGGCACAAAAAAAATAAACACGAAAATACAGAAAAATACTGAAAACACTGACGTCCATTTATAGAAAATTACACTTCACTTTATTCACAGAAAACATTTCTCTTAAAGTGCAAGGAAACTTTAACACCATTTAGTCCTGGTTTAAGTCCTGGTTTAGTCTTGGTTTAGTCCTGGTTTAGTCCTGGTTTAGTCCTGGTTTAGTCCTGGTTTAGTCCTGGTTTAGTCCTGGTTTAGTCCTGGTTTAGTCCTGGTTTAGTCCTGGTTTAGTCCTGGTTTAGTCCTGGTTTAGTCCTGGTTTAGTCCTGGTTTAGTCCTGGTTTCCTGGTTTAGTCCTGGTTTAGTCCTGGTTTAGTCCTGGTTTAGTCCTGGTTTAGTCCTGGTTTAGCTTTAGTCCTGGTTTAGTCCTGGTTTAGTCCTGGTTTAGTCCTGGTTTAGTCCTGGTTTAGTCCTGGTTTAGTCCTGGTTTAGTCCTGGTTTAGTCCTGGTTTAGTCCTGGTCCTGGTTTAGTCCTGGTTTAGTCCTGGTTTAGTCCTGGTTTAGTCCTGGTTTAGTCCTGGTTTAGTCCTGGTTTAGTCCTGGTTTAGTCCTGGTTTAGTCCTGGTTTAGTCCTGGTCCTGGTTTAGTCCTGGTTTAGTCCTGGTTTAGTCCTGGTTTAGTCCTGGTTTAGTCCTGGTTTAGTCCTGGTTTAGTCCTGGTTTAGTCCTGGTTTAGTCCTGGTTTAGTCCTGGTTTAGTCCTGCTTTAGTCCTGGTTTAGTCCTGCTTTAGTCCTGGTTTAGTCCTGGTTTAGTCCTGGTTTAGTCCTGGTTTAGTCCTGGTTTAGTCCTGGTTTAGTCCTGGTTTAGTCCTGTTTTGTAGATCAGAGGATGCTGCAGGCCTGGTTTTCCACGGCGGAGTTGACTCGGTCCCTGATCCAGACCTGGACCTCCTTCTCGTGTTTGGTCTGAAGCAGGACCAGCTCCTTCTGCAGCTGCTCGTCCTGGTCTCCTCCTCGATAAACCTTCTGCAGCCTTCTTCATCTCCTTCTTCTGCCGCTCCCTCAGCAGGTTGTAGTTGTCTTTGTTCACTTTGCTTTGGTTTATCTTCAGTAACTGGAAGTCCGTGTTGAGGCGTTCGTTCTCTTTGGCCTTCACCTCGGCGTACTTCTCTTGGAACTTGTTCGACCTCACGGCCTGTTTCCGGGCTTCGTACTCGTGCTCTCGCGTGATCTTCTCCAGCTCCAGTCGATACTTTTCCAGCAGACTTTCCTCTTTGAGCTTCCGATCCATCTCCTCCTTCCGCCGTTTGGCTTCGTATTCGTCGTACTTCTGCCGCTTTTCGTCGTACTCTCGCTGGATCCTGTCGTGTCGTTCCCGTTCTTCGAGGCGCCGCCGCTCGTCCTCCTCGTAGCGTTTCTCCCACCACTCGCGCCGCTCCCTCTCCCTCGTCTCCATCTCCTTCCTCATCTCCTCCAGCGCCACCGTCGTCCTCATGATTTCGGGGAGAGCGGTCGTCTTCTCGTCCGACTCGATTTGCTGCTGTAAGTTTCTGCACTTGATTTCAAACCGTTTCCTCTGCATCCCCTCCTCGAGCTTCCTCCTCTCTTCCTCCTGCTCCCGCTCCTCCTGCTCCATCTTCCTCCTGCGCTCCTCTCGTTCATAATTCTCCTCGATTTCGTTGAGATCTTCAGTGATTCGTGAGAGTTTTTCTGGGATTTCAGACTTCCTCTCTTGCACTTCTCTGAGATCTTGATTAAGTTTCACTTCCAGTTCTGCTTTTTGTTTTTCGATCTCCGGTTCTCTTGCTATAAGTATTTTGTTTGTCTCTTTCTTTATCGCGTCTTCTGCTTCTTCGAACATCTCTGAAGTGTAGCAGCCTCCTTCGTTTTCGTTCACCATCGAGTCGATTTTGTGGACGAGCTCTCGGACCTGCTGGCGGTTCTCGGGGTCGTTGTTGTTGAAGACGTGGAACCTCCCTCCACAGTCGTTGATCACCCTTCGGACGAGCGTGTCCTCCCCGAGGTAAGTCCCGAGGGTGGTGTTCCTCAGCTCATCTCCTTTGGTGAGCAGAACCAGGATGAACTTTTCAGATCCTTCTCCAAAGAACTCTCTGATGAGTCTGACGGTTTCCTGCTCCTCTCTGGTGAAGCGTCCGATCTGCAGCACCATTAGAAAGGCGTGTGGTCCGGGAGATAACAGGCTGATGCAGTTCACCAGCTCCTGTTGGACCTGAGCGTTTGATAAAGTGGTGTCGAACAGACCGGGCGTGTCCACGATCTCTATGGACCGCCCGTCCACCGTCCCCTCTGCTTTTCTGCACGATCGCGTCACAGAATTCTGAGATACTCTGGATGAAAACTCGTCTCGTCCTAAAATGGTGTTTCCTGTGGCGCTTTTCCCAGAGCCGGTTTTCCCGACCATCACCACTCTCAGAGTTCTGCTTCTGTGCACAGACGGAGCTGTAGAGAGGAGCAGATCTTCTGTTAGAGACTTTCTCCGACTTTCTCCGATGTTCCCCACCATCCTGAGCAGCTCTGGGACCTGTGTGTTGTCACTCATGTTAAATATAAAATATCTCCCTGCACATCGCCGACACAGGGTTTGTATCTCTGTGTTGTACTGGACGTAGCTACTGACGGCGACAGCTTCAGTTTCAGAATCCACTGTGAACAGAATCATGGTGAACGCGTTTTCGTAAGGTTCACAGGCGCTTTGGAGAACCTCTAACTCCAGGTTGTCCTCAGTGCTGCTGGGCCCAACGGGCAGAACCAGAGCGAAGGCGTGGACCCCCTCAGGACGACACTCTGAGATCAACTTCAGAACCTCTGTCTTTGCAGTGTCCATGGGTTTTCTGCATAAAGCAGGAAGACCTAAAACTGAAACTCTACGCCCACATATGTTTCTTTGATTAAGGAAATCCTCAGATGACTCAGATGATAGATTTGGTTTTAAAATGGCGTGAAACACGATGGTTTTCCAGTCTTGGAACCTTCCACAAAGAACAATGTTGAGGGGCTGTGTGAAGGAGAAAGGCTCTACATAACGAAGAGGTTTCTGTTGAAGCTCCTCCGGCTTCTGGAGGCTCTGCTTGAGTAAATCTGGAGGAGTTTGTTGTTCTTCGTCTGACCCTGGACGGCGCTCGGACCCCGGGGCCGTGCTGAGGCTCAGGTGCTGCCCGCGGTTTGCGTTCACGATGTCCTCACACTTCTGCATCAGCTCCTGGATGTTGTGAACGGGGCGTCTCTTCACGTTCAGGTCGATTCTGTGGTGCCTCTGGCCGCACCTCTGGATTAAAGTTTGTACTCGCGTGTTCAGGCTGCTGCTGTCCTGCGTCGTCACCACCAGCGAAAACTGGAAGGCGTCTTTGTCGAAGAAGTCCAGGATGAAGTGGAGTCTGTCGGCGTCGGCGTCGGTGAAGTGTTCGGGGTCGAGCAGCAGCAGCAGAGCGTTGGGGCCGGGGGGGCAGTTGGCGACGCACTGTTTGATCTCGTGTTTGACTTTATCTTTGTTCTGCCAGTGCTTCGCCTTGAAGACGATGAACGGCGTCCGCTTCCAGATCCCGTGAACGTAGCACGTCCTGATTTGATCTGGAGACGCCATTTTCCCCGAGATGAAGTTGGCCAAAGTCGTCATGTCCTTGAAGCTTTTCCCGAACATGGCGATCCGGAGCTCGGACGCTGAAGAAACAAACGGGAATCATTAAAATTTTATTTTTCACACGATTCTTACTTTAAAGAATCTGTTCAGTTAATAGACGCATCAAGAATCTCAGACTTCAGGTCATCGCACAATCCAGACTGGGAAGGATTTTCAGAAAAAGTGAACATCAAACCTCCATGTTTGTTTTGGGACGTGTCTATTGACAAAGTCGATCTTTTCAAGTCTTTTGAACCATTTCACTTTTGTTTTTGGTTCTGATATTGTCATATTTTCTCTTCCCAACGGAATTGAAAAATAGTGAAAGGTGAAGGTGATGGGCAGGATTGATCCACAGGAAGAACCAAAAAGGAAAAGAAATGATGATGATGATTAAGAAATCATCCCGAGTTTACAGAGAACATTTTGTATGTGGAGCGACGACAAAACAAAATCCCGTTTGTTAATGTAGAGGAGCAGAAGACAAACAGACTGAGCTGCACTTTCTTGTTCTTGTGGTTTTACACAAACATCACGTCTTGGTCTTTGCAGTGGAAGGTGTTTCTTGGTGAACAGTTGGAGACTTTCACTTTGGTGTTGACTTTTTAAATTCATAACTCAGGTTAAACGAGGGATCAGGATTTTGTTTTGTCGTCGCTCCACATACAAAATGTTCTCTGTAAACTCGGGATGATTTCTTAGTCAGACAAATGTTTCCTTTTTGGTTCTTCTGTGGATCAATCCTGCCTCCCTTTCCTCTCTGTGCTGAGTCCCTCCCCCTTCAGAGCACTGTCCCACACACTCGTGCGTCGCACTAATGAAACTCCTGCACAAACATCAGGTTTGTCGTTGTGTTCAGTTTTGTGTCGTGTTTTTGTGTTTTTATGGAGAGTTGTCGTGTGGAGCATGTGGGCGGAGCCTCGTACAGACTCGTACTGCAGTGAACTGTGAGGAGGGTTTGAACAGGGCCTGGGAGAGATCTCTAGATTAGGAAAATCTATGAAACAAAGACGCCAGAGCCATTAGGCCAAAAAATAAGAAAACACCAAAATAAAACTTGAAGATTGGTTTAGTTCTGGTATCAGTCCTAGATTAGTTCTGGTTTAGTTCTGGTTTAGTCCTGGTTTAGTTCTGGAATCAGTCCTAGATTAGTTCTGGTTTAATCCTGGTTTAGTTCTGGTTTAGTCCTGGTTTAGTCTTGGTTTAGTCCTGGTTTAGTCCTGGTTTAGTTCTGGTTTAGTTCTGGTTTAGTCCTGGTTTAGTTCTGGTTTAGTCCTGGTTTAGTCCTGGTTTAGTCTTGGTTTAGTCCTGGTCTAGTCTTGGTCTAGTCCTAGATTAGTCCTGGTTTAGTCCTGGTTTAGTCCTGGTTTAGTTCTGGTTTAGTCCTGGTTTAGACCTGGTGTGGTTCTTCTGTCTGTGCAGTGATCAGAGTCGAGTCGCGTCTGTGATTTCGTGTTCGTGCTGAAGAAAGTGAAACTGTTTGATTTCGTTTGGTGATTTTAATTCTTGAAGTCGTAACGTTTCAGTTTTTTATTCTGACGGACGCTTCAGTTACAATGTTTTTAATCTGTGTGTGGTTTTATTTTTTTTCCAATAATTTTATAAATTTTCAGACAAAAAATTTTCACATAAACTGAACGTTATTAACACAGGTCAACATATAACTGTGAAAAATAAAATAAAATAAAAATAATAATAATAACAAGCCAATTCACACTCACACACACATACACATATTTACATATTCACTAAACAATATTTGCACAATAATTTATATTCAGTGACTATATGTACTGTAAAAAAAAAAAAAAAAAAAAAAAAGAGAAAAATGGGTAGAAAAAATTAATAAATAAATAAATGAATAGATAAATAAGAATAAAATATAAATAAATTTATTACACACTGTTCTTTTTAAGGAAAATTAATTCTTTTAATGTCAGTAATGTTTTTATTTAAAGTTTTATTGAATCTATTTTTGCATTTTGTGTTCGTGAGGCTCGGTTTGTCAAAGTGTCGGGTGAAACAGTCGTCTTCCTTCTGGGCGTCGTCTGAGAACGTCCCGGATCAGGACTCAAAGACTTCCTCAGAGTTCAGACTTTCTTTATTTCTAAAGCCGTAACCAGGAAGATGCTTTTATGGCTCGGAGCAGTCGTGGTGAAATGTGGTCACATCTCCAGCTCCTGTTCTCTTTTTATTTTAGTCTGTTTTTAAGTGAACGTTCGTCTGCAGGACAGAGTCGGGTCTGTTGATCACGTTTTGGACTTTAACGCAAACTCTCCAAAAGGTCATTTCGAAAACGATGAACCTGATCATTTTTCTGCGTGACTAGAGCCAAGAGTTCACTTTGTTATTCTTTTTATTACACCTCGACTGCACCTGAACAATGCTCCTTTGAGCGGCTCGCGTCTAATAATAATATTGGACAATAGAATGTTGTGATGGCGTCTCAATTATCTCTGAACCTTCAATTAATTCAATAAAAATAAACTGGAACATCTCCAAACATATTATAATAACTCTAAACCAACGGGAAATAACTCTGAGAATATTTCCGGGCCGATACAAGACTGATCATTTTCTCTGAATTTTATTTTTAAATACAACCTGTTCAACAGCCTTTTTTTTTTTTTTTACCGTGGACGTATAAGAGAGTTTTGTAGTCATGTTTTATGCAGCCTGTTTAGTCCTGGTTTAGACCTGGTTTAGTCCTGGTTTAGTCCTGGTTTTAGACCTGGTTTAGTCCTGGTTTTAGACCTGGTTTTAGTCCTGGTTTTAGACCTGGTTTAGTCCTGGTTTTAGTCCTGGTTTTAATTATGGTTTAGTCCTGGTTTTCCTGGTTTTATTCCTGGTTTAGTCCTGGTTTTAGACCTGGTTTAGTCCTGGTTTTAGACCTGGTTTAGTCCTGGTTTAGTCCTGGTTTAGTCCTGGTTTTAGACCTGGTTTAGTCCTGGTTTAGTCCTGGTTTTAGACCTGGTTTAGTCCTGGTTTTAGACCTGGTTTAGTCCTGGTTTTAGACCTGTTTAGTCCTGGTTTTAGTCCTGGTTTTAGTCCTGTTTTAGTCCTGGTTTTCCTGGTTTTAGACCTGGTTTAGTCCTGGTTTTAGTCCTGGTTTAGTCCTGGTTTTAGACCTGGTTTAGTCCTGGTTTTAGTTTTTAGACCTGGTTTAGTCCTGGTTTTAGACCTGGTTTAGTTTTTAGTCCTGGTTTTAGTCTGGTTTTTAGTCCTGGTTTAGTCCTGATTTTGTAAAAAGAACCGATATCGTTCAACCGATACTGATACCAGATTCCTATCAGTGCTTCTCTGAATTTAATTTAAATATTCACACAGAAACATTCCAGAAAACAAACTCATGAGTCTCGTTTCCATCTTTATATAATGAGACAAAAAAACCCTCAGTGAAACATGAACCTGAAGCGACTCGGTGCCGTGATTAAAATACTTTGTCTTTATTCTTTATTCTTCCTTACGGTAAATATTTCTGTAATGACTGGACCAGTTTATCTTTCCTCTGCGCAGACGTCACAGTCCAAACGTCACGAGACGTTTATGAAACGTTTCCAGAATCAAATAAACTAAAATAAACCTGCGAAAACAAACTTACCGTAAGCTCCGGCCATGACTCAGCAGATTTTAACTCCACAGTTTTTAACTCCTGAACCGGAACAAAACCACAGAGTCTGAAACAACACGAACATACTTTTGTTATTGTTATTATTTGTTTAGTTTATTTAACACTGTGCTTTTGTCAGATATACAGATTATACAGATATACAGATTACACCACAGCCTTTTAAATTTAACTCTCTTCAGTGTCAAAAATCTTGATTATTGACACGTTTTATGACACCGATATTACTCATCATGATTTACTGTTACAGAAGTGTTGTTTTTATTAGATCAGAGGAGCGTTAAACTCCAGTTTGTGCACTTGAATGGAAAAGTTTCATTTATTTGAGGTGTTCCTCAAGGTTCAGTTTTGGGGCCAGAGTTATTTATTCTTTATTTGAATGAAACTGAATCCTTCGTTTAGAGATTTGCTTCAGTTTGATTAAAATGGGCTTTAGAGATCAATGTGAGTTATTAAAACAGAATTAAAATGATAAACATGAGTGAGTTAATACAGACGCTGCAAAAAGTGTTTTTACGTGAGTTATAATGACTTAAACAAAGAATATTTTACTT
Organism: Boleophthalmus pectinirostris; assembly: GCF_026225935.1. NCBI lineage: Eukaryota > Metazoa > Chordata > Actinopteri > Gobiiformes > Gobiidae > Boleophthalmus > Boleophthalmus pectinirostris. The sequence continues at coordinate 42,079,552 of NW_026571353.1, read as the reverse complement.
TATTTGTGTAGATTCAACTTGACAAATCAAACGGAATAAGAGTTTTTCTTAATTAAAGCATTGAGTGTGTCACATGCACATCAGTGTCCCGGGTGTGTCAGTGTTCGTGTTACTGTGTTTACATGTTCACTGAGAAACCAGGACTCATATCCACGTCTACATGATCAGATGAAATGTCTCGGTTTCTTGACATAATCTTACAAATGCGGAAGCACAAAAATTAACTTAAATTTCATAAACCAGGAAAAATACAAACCGTGAGCTCCTTTAGCATAAGAAGCTAACGAGCTACGAGATCTCCCACAATCCACTGCACAGAATAAATAAACTCAACTTTACAACATATAAACCATAAACACTATAGACACATCAGCCCGTTTGATCAGATCATTCAGCTCTGATCACATTTGTTTACGTTTTACAGAAACGAAACTTAAGACCGTTTGGCTAATTAGCATAAACTGTTAGTGGTGATAAAAACAGCTGCTCCTTGTGTCGCTGATGTGATTCAGTTTCTTTTGGACTAAATGACTCGACTCTGTGGATTATGTGAGTTGTTTTTGTGACAGAAGAGGTGCTGATGATGGTGAGTCTGTTCTGTCTGTGTGTTGTACAGGAGATAGTTCATGTTTTATCTTTTCAGTGTCACACGAGTGCAGGTCGCACGAGTGCAGGTCGCACGAGTGCAGGTCGCACGAGTGCAGGTCTTTATTTTAGTCATTTCACTCGTTTGGTCACTTTATTTATGTTGGTCAGTTTATTTATGTCTCTACTGTTGTGGTGAAAGGCTGGAAAGTGTCTTTTGGACACATGTGACTCAACTTTATGTTGCAGTAACTGTGATACTGCGTTTACATGTCACAGTATCACAGTTACTATCAGAATAAACCAGCTACAGTAACTCAGTTTCTAAGAACCAGGACACTGAAACCAGGTTACTGTGTTTACATGAACCATGAAGAAACCGAGAAACTCAAAAAACCCGATCATATTGGTTATTGATGTGCTGTAAACACACTCAATGTTCAGTTTAGTTTCTTATTATAAGTGTAAAGAAAAGAGTTGTTGTTTCTCTTAATCTTAAATGTAAATAGTTAAATGTATTTTTATATTTTAAGTACAAAAAGTCTTGTTCTATTGGCAGATCATTTTACTCAAGTGAAATTTTCTCAGATCCTGATCAACTTTCTTAACTGAAGTCGTCTGATCTTGGCAGGATTTGAGTTTCTGGACTTTATAAACTGATGTTGTGACGGGTTCCAAGTCTAAGATTCTGATGAAATTATGAATATTATGATTCACAAAAGTGTTTTTAGCTCTGACACTAGGACCTGGAGTCAGGACGAGACCAGGACACTTTTGTGTAAATCGGGGATCACCGACCTGCAGCTCCGCCTCCTCAGAGTCGTAAAATTTAATGACATAATTACTGTTGTAAAAGTCGTTGTGATGTTTGACTTCGAGCACTAAAACTCAGATAATAGTTTAGATTTTATAAACGTGAACTGTGCACCTGTGAGACTCTGGCTCCTTTATGGACGACATTTCTCACAAACTCTAAAATGAGCAGATCTGTGGCGTTTTCGATTTGTTAAAGAAACTCACCTCCTTCTTTAAATAAAACATCTTTAAAAATGTGACCAGCAGAAACTGAAAAGTACAATTTAACAGTTTCTATAAGACGACAAAACGACACGAGTGCAAAGAAAAGTGTACGACATAATTATTTAGTCTGAAAAACACTGTTGTTGTTCTTCTTTTATTTGGAACGATAAGTGAGTGTGTGATTATCATAACCTCCAAAGGAAAACTTCAGGAATATTGGAAAATATATAAAACACTGGAAAAAAACAAAATCTACTTAAATTAAAATGACTTAAATTAAGACCATTTGACTTTATGGACTTTAAAATTTGTCTCCAAAACCAAAATGAAAAAAAACACACAAAAAACAGATAATGATTTGTTTTTTCAATTTTTGATTTTGTGTTTAAATGAAAAAAACAAAACAAAAATAAAACAAACAAACAAAAACGGATAATGGCCTGAACCAGGACTAAACCAGGACTAAAACAGGACTAAAACAGGACTAAACCAAGACTGAAACGGGACTAAAACGGGACTAAACCAGGACTAAACCAGGTCTAAACCAAGACTAAACCAGGACTAAACCAGGACTGAAACAGGACTAAACCAGGACTAAAACGGGACTAAACCAGGACTAAACCAGGACTAAACCAGGACTAAACCAGGACTAAACAGACTAACCAGGACTAAACCAGGACTAAAACGGACTAAACAGGACTAAAGGACTAAAACCAGGGACTAAACAAGGACTAAAAGGACTAAACCAGACTAAACAGGACTAAACCAGGACTAAACCAGGACTAAAACAGGACTAAACAAAGGACTAAACCAGGACTAAACCAGGACTAAAAGGGACTAAACCAGACTAAACCAAACAAGGACTAAACCAGGACTAAACCAGGACTAAACCAGGACTAAACTAAACTAAACCAGGACTAAACAGGGACTAAAACGGACTACCTAACCAGGACTAAACCAGGAAACCAAGACTAAACCAGGACTAAACCAGGACTAAACAGGACTAAACCAGGACTAAAAACTAAACCAAGGACTAAACCAGGACTAAACCAGGACTAAACAAAACAAGACAAGACTAAACCAGGACTAAAACAGGACTAAACCAGGACTAAAACAGGACTAAACCAGGACTAAACCAGGACTAAAACCAGACTAAACCAGACTAAACCAGGACTAAACCAGGACTAAACAGGACTAAACAGGACTAAAACAGGACTAAACCAGGACTAAACCAGGACTGAAACAGGACTAAACCAAGGACTAAACCAGGACTAAACCAGGACTAAACCAGGACTGAAACCAACTAACCAGGACTAAACAGGACTAAAACCAGGACTAAACCAGACTAAACTAAACCAGGACTAAACAGGACTTAAAACCAGGACTAAACCAACAAACAGACTAAACCAGACTGAAAACAGGACTAAACCAGGACTAAACCAGGACTAAACCAAGACTAAACCAGGACTTAAACCAGGACTAAACCAGGACTACTAAACCAGACTAAACCAGGACTAAAACAGGACTAAACCAGGACTAAAACAGGACTAAACCAGGACTAAACCAGGACTAAACAGGACTAAACCAAGGACTAAACCAGGACTAAACCTAAACCAGGACTAAAAGACCAGGACTAAACAAGACTAAACAGACTAAACCAGGACTAAACAGGACTAAACCAGGACTAAACCAGGACTAAAAACAGACTAAACCAGGACTAAACCAAGACTAAACCAGGACTAAACCAGGACTAAACCAGGACTAAAACAGGACTAAAACAGGACTAAACCAGGAACTAAACCAGGACTAAACCAGGACTAGGACTAACCAGGACTAAACCAGGACTAAACCAGACTAACCAGGACTAAACAGACAAACCAGGACTAAACCAGGACTAAACAGGACTAAACCAGGGGACTAAACCAGGACTCAGGACTAAACCAGGACTAAACCAGGACTGAAACAGGACTAAACCAGGACTAAAAACTGAAAAACTAAATCTTTATCTGTTTTGTCATTTTGGTTTTGGACACAAATAATGAAGAAAATATTAGTTTTTTCGTTTTCTTATTTTTGGTTTTATTTAGAAAAATGAACGGACAAATGACACACGGAATATTAATAGTTCGAATATGAATTGATAATTGTACAAAACAATTTATGGACAAATTTACAAAGTGTAAATGCAGAATAAATTTATGGGGAATTAGACGTTAATAAGGTCTGAATAAACACTAATTAATGACAAATTAACCATCTACAACTATGTTAATAAGCAGAAAGTTGGATTTTAATAAGTGTATCTTAAAATAAAGTGTTGCCTTTCATATTTTAAGTACAAAAAGTCTTGTTCCACGCAAAATTTACTCAAATAATGATCAAATTTTCTGAATTCAAGTCGTCTGAACTTGGCTGGATTTAGTTTTTTTGCGATGAATGTTTAGAAACAGATTTTTAAAATGTGTGCACAAAAATAAACTAAACAAATTATTATTATTTTGAACACGAATTCCTCCTCAAACGTCGATAAAACCGTTTATAGAACGTTTCAGAAAGTCGCGATGTCGTCCGGACGTTTAAGAAAAAAAAACACAATACATTTTTAAATCGTGTTTGTGTCGAAAAAAAATCTTCTGTTCAACCGGTAATAAAAATAAAACTGTAATGACTCGATTCTGCCTCATACAAGTCACATCTGCGGAGAAGAGTTTATTTGATATTAAATCTAAACTCTGGAACGACTCTGAACATCACGAGCTTTTGATTCTCGACTCGTGAACAGATCAAAATACGAAGATCAGATCGAGATTAGATATTTTTATAACGAAAAGTCGATTATTTTAAACATCCACAGAAAGAGAAAGAAATCAAGACATTTTAAAGACACGAAAAGACTCGGGGCTTCACAGATTTAGACCAGTTTTAGACCAGGTTTAGACCAGGTTTAGACCAGGTTTAGACCAGGGTTTAGACCAGATTTAGACCAGGTTTAGACCAGGTTTAGACCAGGTTTAGACCAGATTTAGACCGGGTTTAGATCAGTTTTAGACCACGTTTAGACCAGAGATTAGATATATTTACGATGAAAAGTTGATTATTTTAAACATCCACAGCCACAACTAAAGAAATGAAGAATATTTAAAGAAAACTGGAGACGGAGTAAAAGGTTTTAGTTTGTTGAATATTATAAACTCACCTGGGTTTGTGTCTCAGGTGTTTTTACCGGATCAAAAGTTTCTGAGGATTCGTGCAGATTTCAGGTCGTGTGACGCGTTTTGAGGAGGAGGCGCGACTCCTGGAAACTCCCCAAAACCCGAGAGCTCCGCGAAAAAAAACAACGAGTCTCATCACGAAAAGACACGGAAAGACTCGGGGCTCCGCAGATCTGGTCCGTGCAGAGTCGCCGTCGTCAGGTTTAACGAGAGCAGAACTTCCTTCCCGACAAACTCAAACACGTCTGAGTCAAACTGGAACAACTGGAAGCTCAGGAATCTGGATCAGGCTCAAAAAAAAAAAAAACTTCTCTGGAATGTTTCTATCTCCATGGAAACCAAATCAGACCAAGTTACAGGTGGTTTAGACCAGGTTTAGACTGGGTTTAGACTGGGTTTAGACTGGGTTTAGACTGGGTTTAGACTGGGTTTAGACTGGGTTTAGACTGAGTTTAGACCAGGTTTAGACTGAGACTTTAGACTTTTAGACTGGGTTTAGACTGGTTTAGACTTTTAGACCAGGTTTAGTCTGGGTTTTAGACCAGGTTTAGACTGAGTTTAGACTGGGTTTAGACCGGGTTTAGACTGGTTTAGACTGGGTTTAGACTGGGTTTAGACTGGGTTTAGACTGAGTTTAGACCAGGTTTAGACTGAGTTTAGACCAGGTTTAGACTGAGTTTAGACTGAGTTTTAGACTGAGGTTTAGACTGGGTTTTAGACTGAGTTTAGACCAGGTTTAGACTGGGTTTAGACTGAGTTTAGACCGAGGTTTAGACTGAGTTTTAGACTGAGTTTAGACTGGTTTAGACTTTAGACTGTTTAGACTGGTTTAGACTGGGTTTAGACTGAGTTTAGACTGGTTAGACTTTTAGACTGACTGAGTTTAGACCAGGTTTAAGACTGAGTTTAGACTGGTTTAGATCCAGGTTTAGACTGAGTTTTAGACTGAGTTTAGACCAGGTTTAGACTGGGTTTAGACAGTTTAGACTGACTGGGTTTAGACCTTTTAGACTGAGTTTAGACCAGGTTTAGACTGAGTTTAGACTGAGTTTAGACCGGGTTTAGACTGAGTTTAGACCAGGTTTAGACTGGGTTTAGACCAGGTTTAGACTGAGTTTAGACTGGGTTTAGACTGAGTTTAGACTGGGTTTAGACTGAGGTTTAGACTGGGTTTAGACTGGGTTTAGACCAGGTTTAGACTGGGTTTAGACTGAGTTTAGACCAGGTTTAGACTGAGTTTAGACTGAGTTTAGACCGGGTTTAGACTGAGTTTAGACCAGGTTTAGACCGGTTCTAGACCTGAGTTTAGACTGTTTTTAGACCAGGTTTTTAGACCGGGTTTAGACCCAGTGAGGTTTAGACCAGGTTTAGACTGAGTTTAGACTGAGTTTAGACCGGGTTTTAGACTGAGTTTAGACCAGGTTTAGACTTTAGACTGGTTTAGACCAGGTTTAGACTGGGTTTAGACTGGGTTTAGACCCGGTTTAGACTGAGTTTAGACCAGGTTTAGACCAGGTTTAGACCGGGTTTAGACCAGGTTTAGTCCGGGTTTAGACCTGGTTCAGTCTGTGCTTTCATCCTGGTTTATTCTGTGTTTAGAGTTTTAATTCCAAATAATCTGGAATGTTTCTGTCTTTCTGTTTCCATGGAGACCAAACCAGAGTGAGTTACAGGTCAGATCTGTGGAGAGGCGAGCCCACTCACGGAAAGAACATGTTTTTCTGTGACATAAAAACAACACAAAGAAAAAAAAAAAAAAACCCATGTGCTCATTTTACAAACACAAAGAGACACAAAGTCGACATGAACCTTTAACCCTCCAGTTTGGGGGTGAAAACTGAACTCACTGCACCACGACGTCTCAGCCCTGACAAAACTACAACTCTGATAAACTCTGATAAACTCTGATAAACTCTGATAAACTCTGATAAACTCTGATAAACTCTGCTCTGTTTAACACGATCCAGTGTTATTTTAGCTCCTGCACCGACCGAGAAACACTGAGAGGAGTGACTGGAGTATAAATCAAACACTCCCTACTGAGACACTGCTCCCTACACACACACACTGCTCCCTACACACACACACTGCTCCCTACACACACACACTGCTCCCTACACACACACACACACATGCTCCCTACACACACACACTGCTCCCTACACACACACATGCTCCACACACTACACACACACACACACACACACCACACACACTGCTCCCTACACACACACTGCTCCCTACATGCTCCCTACACACACACACACACACACACTGCTCCCTACACACACACACACTGCTCCCTACACACACACACTGCTCACCTACACACACACACACACACACATGCTCCCTACACACACACACTGCTCCCTACACACACACACTGCTCCCTACACACACACACTGCTCCCTACACACACACACTGCTCCCTACACACACACACACTGCTCCCTACACACACACACTGCTCCCTACACACACACACTGCTCCCTACACACACTGCTCTGACACACACACACACACACACACACACTGCTCCCTACAACACACACACACACGCTCCCTAACACACACACACTGCTCCTACACAACTCCTACACACCACACTGCTCCCTACACACACACACACTCCCTACACACACACATGCTCCCTACACACACACACACACACACCGCTCCCTACACACACACTGCTCCCTACACACACACACTGCTCCCTACACACACTGCTCCCTACACACACACACTGCTCCCTACACACACACACACACACACTTGCTCCCTCCACTACACACACACACTGCTCCCATACACACACACACTGCTCCTACACACCCCTACACACACACACTGCTCCCTACACACACCACACACTGCTCCCTACACACACACACACTGCTCCCTACACACACACACACACACGCTCCCACCACACACACACTGCAACACACACATGCTCCTACACACACACACACTGCTCCCTACACACACATGCACACACTGTCCCTACACACACACACACACACACACACACACGCTCCCTACACACACACACTGCTCCCTACACACACACACACACACACACCTGCTCCCTAACACACACACACACTGCTCCCTACACACACACACCACTGCTCCCTACACACACACACTCACACACACACACACTGCTCCTACACACACACACTGCTCCCTACACACACACACACCGCTCCCTACACACACACCACTGCTCCCTACACACCACACACTGCTCCCTACACACACACATGCTCCCTACACACACACACTGCTCCCTACACACCAACACACTGCTCCTACACACACACCACTGCTCCCTACACAACACACACTCGCTCCCTACACACACACATGCCCCCTACACACACACACACTGCTCCCTACACAACACACACCGCTCCCTACACACACACACTGCTCCCTACACACACACACTGCTCCCTACACACACCACACTACACACACACTGCTCCCTACACACACACACACACAACTGCTCCCTACACACACACACACACACACTGCTCCCTACACACACACACACTGCTCCCTACACACACACACTGCTCCCTACACAACACACTGCTCCCTACACAACCACACACACAACACACTGCTCCCTACACTGCTCCCTGCTCCCTACAACACCACACACACACACACACACACACTGCTCCCTACACACACACACACTGCTCCCTACACACACACACACACACTGCTCCCGTAACACACACACTGCTCACACACACACTGCTCCCTACACACACACACACTGCTCCCTACACACACACACACACACACTGCTCCCAACACACACACACTGCTCCTACACAACACACTGCTCCCTACACACACACACTGCTCCCTACACACACACACACACACACACTGCTCCTACACACACACACTGCTCCCTACACACAACACACCACTGCTCCCTACACACACACACTGCTCCCTACTACACACACACACTGCTCCCTACACACACACACTGCTCCCTACACACACACACACTGCTCCCTACACACACACACTGCTCCCTACAGTTCTCACAGTTGTTGTGGAAGAAGTGCAATTTTTTTTTTACTTAAGTAAAAGTACAAATACCAGAGCAAAAAATACTCAAGTAAAAGTATCACATGAAAAAAATCTGCTTAAGTAAAAGTCTTAAAGTTTGGAAGCTCATCTCCTCCAGTAAATAAAAAATTTAAGCCTCACAGAAAGTCGTAATAATGAGTTTTAAAGTCGTAATAATGAGTTTAAAATTAAAGTTCCAGTTTAAAAATGTAAAAGTAAAAGTATTTTGCGCAGCGACTCTTCAGAAACATCTGACTCCATCTGTTTATTTCAGCTGCTTTTATTTGTTATTGTTAAAAATAAAACTTCAGTCTTTTCAGCAGGTGTCACATGATCATAAAAACACTTTTCAGTTTTGTTCACAAATGTAGTGGAGTAGAAAGTACAGATACTGAAGGAAAAGTCAAAAGTATTTAACACTTCAAAAAGTAAAGAACAGAACTTTACTACTTTTACTTTATTATGTTCCATCACTGTCCAGAGCGCCCCCTACTGTCCACACAGAGACACTGCTCCCTACAGCGCCCCCTACTGTCCACACAGAGACACTGCTCCCTACAGCGCCCCCTACTGTCCACACAGAGACACTGCTCCCTACAGCGCCCCCTACTGTCCACACACAGACACTGCTCCCTACTGTTTGTTTTAGACCACGTTTAGACCGGGTTTAGACCAGATTTAGACCAGATTTAGACCAGATTTAGACCAGGTTTAGACCACGTTTAGACCAGATTTAGACCAGGTTTAGACCAGATTTAGACCAGATTTAGACCAGGTTTAGACCAGGTTCAGAACACGTTTAGACCAGATTTAGACACAGCGCCCCCTACTGTCCACAAACACAGACCCAGCCCTTCCTTCCTGTGGGGCAGTGGGATCTGTCGCCCCCCTGAGCCTCGGCCCTGCCCAAACAGCGCCCCCTGTGTCCCTGGGCGCGTCGGGTCTGCGGTTGGCGGTTGGCGTTTGGCGTTTGGCGTTGGCGGTTGGCGTTTGGCGGGGCGGTGGAGGGCGGCGGCGGCGGTGGGGCTCAGATCTGAGGGGAGTCGTGGCGTCGGGGGAAGAGGCCATAATCAGGCTGTAAAAACAGAACGCGGCGGCGGACGACAGGACCATACATCAAACACTAATAAACCCCCACAGACTCACGGCTCCAAGACACGACAGGATCCTGCAGCGCAACACCACTCACCTGTACAAGCAATAACTCACCTCAACACCTCTGCGCCCCGCGCACACACAGGCCCACGCACACACAGACCCACGCACACACAGACCCACGCACACACACACCCACGCACACACACACACACGCACACACACACCCACACACCACCCACAGCACACACAGACCCACGCACACACACACCCACGACCACACACACACACACACACACACCACCCACACACACCCACGCACACACACACCCACCCACACACACACACCCACGCACACACACCACACCCACACAGACCACACACACACACCACACACACAACCAGACACACACACACACCCACGCACACACACACCACACACACAGACACACACACACAGACCCACGCACACACAGACCACGCACACACACACCCCACACACACACCACGCACACACACCCACGCACACAAGACCGCACACACACAACACACACACACAACCACACACACACAGACCCACGCACACACACACCACGCACACACACCCACCCACACACACACACCACAGCACCACAGACCACACGCACACAGCAGACACACACACCCACGCACACACACACCCACCACACGCACACCACACACACGCACACACACACCCACGCCACACACACACACACCCACACACCACGCACACACAGACCCACCCCACACAGACCCACGCACACACAGACCGCACCACACACACACACACCCACGCACACACAAGACGCCGACCCAGCACACACAGACCCACGCACACACACCCCACGCACACACACACCCACGCACACACACACCCACGCACACACACACGCACACACACACCACACACACCCACGCACACACATCACCCACGCACACACAGACCCACGCACACACACACCCACGCACACACACAGACCACCGCACACACACACCGCGCACACACACACACACCCACACAACACACACACGCACACACACACCCACGCACACACACACCCACACACACAACACCACACACAGACACACACAGACCCACGCACACACACAGACCACACGCACCACACACCACACACCACACCCACGCCACACACACCCACACACACACACCCACACACACACACCCGCACGCACACACAGACCCACGACACACACAACACCACACAAACAGACCCACGCACACACAGACCACGCGCACACACACCCACCCACACACACACCCACGCAACACACACACCACCACCACACAGACACCACGCACACACACCACACGCACACACACGCCACACACACACACACACACACACCACGCAACACACACCCACGCACACACACGCACACAACAGACCCACACACACACCACACACGCACACCACACACACACACACACACACCACACACCACACACAGACCCACGCACACACACCACGCACACACACACCCACGCACACAGACCACCCACGCACACACAGACCCACGCACACACACCCACGCACACACACCACACACCACGCCACACACACCCACACACACACACCCACACACACACCACAGACCACGCACACACACACCCACACACAG
>NW_026571353.1:42055369-42062869 GCF_026225935.1 Boleophthalmus pectinirostris | reverse complement strand
GGATTCTCGTCCGCACATCGCAACAAACGCGAATTGCGAGGAAGCGACAGTTTGAAAAAGCCTCAAAGAACCGCCGCATAAACCACATAATCCCCGAGCGCACAAAAAAGCGTTACACAAAAAATGTAGGGAGTTTGACTGACGACCTAACAGCCAATAGATAAAGAGGGAGCCTCGTTTTCTATTGGCTGATGTTTATCTGGCCTCAACACGTCCACAGTTGATAGATTTTCATTCTTTTTTTTTTTTTGGTCATCATAATTACAAAGCTGCTGCGTCTCTGTAATGATATTTTAAACTTTCAATGACAATTTGAAACAAAAAAAAAAAATCCTCCATACGACCTTTAAGAGACTAAAATGAGGAGGTTGTGGGTTCGACTCCTGTTGTGTGTGTATGTGTGTGTGTGTGTGTGTGTATAGTGTGTGTGTGTGTGTGTGTGTATAGTGTGTGTGTGTGATAGTGTGTGTAATGTGTGTGTGTGTGTGTGTGTGTATATGTGTGTGTGTATAGTGTGTGTGTGTGTGTGTGTGTATAGTGTGTGTGTGTGTGTGTGTGTGTGTGTAGTGTGTGTGTGTGTGTATATAGTGTGTGTGTATAGTGTGTGTGTGTGTGTATAGTGTGTGTGTGTATGTGTGTGTGTGTGTGTATGTGTGTGTGTGTGTGTGTGTGTGTGTGTGTGTGTGTATGTGTGTGTGTGTGTGTGTGTGTGTATGTGTGTGTGTGTATAGTGTGTGTGGTGTGTGTATGTGTGTGTGTGTGTGTGTGTGTGTGTGTGTGTATGTGTGTGTGTGTGTGTGTGTGTATGTGTGTGTGTGTGTGTGTGTGTGTGTGTGTGTGTGTGTGTGTGTGTGTGTATGTGTGTGTGTGTGTGTGTATAGTGTGTGTGTGTGTGTGTGTTGTGTGTGTGTGTGTGTATAGTGTGTGTGTGTGTGTTGCTCGTTGTGTGTGTGTTGTGTGTTTTGTTAAAACTTGTTGTAATGTTTTGAAGTTCGTCTCGTTTCGTTGTTGGACGGATTGATTCGCTCGGCCTCATTTTTCTGTCTGGAGCTGCTGGTCCCTCGCTCCTCTCCTCTCCTCTCTCCTCCTCCTCCGTCCTCCCTCCCTCCTCCCTCCCTCCTCCCTCGCTCCTGTCATCCATCTCTGCTCCCTCGCTCCTCTCCTCCCTCCTCTCTTCTCTTCTGTCTCTTCTCCCTCTCTCCTGTCGTCCATCTCTTCCCTCTCTCCCCTCTCTCTCCTCTCTCCCCTCTCTCCTCCCTCGTTCCTCCCTCTCTCCTCCCTCTTCCTCCCTCGTTCCTCCCTTCTCCCTCCTCCCTCGTTCCTGTGGGACTCGTGCGTTCGGTGGGAAAAGTTCTTTTAAAAACGTTTGAGCCGCTGCAGTTTTCACAGACTGAAGGTTTTGGGCGACGCACGTGTTGATTTAACCCCAAAGAAAAACCAGAACGTCACTCGTTAACACGACGGAGGGAGGGATGGAGAGAGGGAGAGAAGAGAGAGAGACAGAGACAGGGAGAGAAAGGAGAGAGGGGGGAGAGAGAGAAAGAGTGGGGAAAGAGGGATAGTGAGAGAGGAGGGAAGAGAGAGAAAGAAAGAAAAGGAGAAAGAGAGAGAAAAGGAGAGAGAAAGAGAGATAGGGATAGAAAGAGAGAGAGCAGGCTGGTGGGTGGAGGTGTGGGAGGTGGAGGATGGAGGGAGGAGGTGGAGGAGGTGGAGGAGGAGGATGGAGGGAGGAGGTGGAGGAGGAGGTGGAGGAGGTGGGAGGTGGAGGAGGTGGAGGAGGATGGAGGGAGGGAGGAGGTGGAGGATGGAGGGAGGAGGTGTGGAGGTGGAGGAGGTGGAGGTGGAGGAGGTGGAGGAGTGGAGGTGGGGAGGAGGTGGAGAGGTGGAGGATGGAGGAGGAGGTGGAGGAGGTGGTGGGAGGATGGAGGAGGAGGTGGAGGAGGAGGAGGGAGGAGGTGGAGGATGGAGGGAGGAGGTGGAGGAGGAGGAGGTGTGAGGTGGAGGTGGAGGATGGAGGGAGGTGGAGGGATGGAGGATGGTGGGAGGTGGAGGTGGAGGTGGAGGATCAGTTTTGTTTGGTTTCTGTTCCAGTGTCACAAAGTGAGAGACTAAAACACGGAACAAATGAAAACAACTCCTCCTCCATCCTCCACCTCCTCCACCTCCTCCCTCCTCCTCCACCTCCTCCATCCTCCACCTCCTCCCCACCTCCTCCATCCTCCTCCATCCTCCACCTCCTCCTCCACCTCCTCCACCTCCAACTCCTCCTTCCTCTCCAACTCCAACTCCTCCTCCTCCACCTCCTCCTCCTCCTCCCCTCCTCCTCCACCTCCAACTCCTCCACCTTCCTCCATCCACCTCCTCCTCCTCCACTCCTCCACCTCCTCCTCCTCCTCCTCCACCTCCTCCACCTCCAACTCCTCCTCCATCCTCCTCCACCTCCAACCTCCTCCTCCAACTCCTCCAACTCCTCCTCCTCCATCCTCCATCCTCCAACTCCTCCTCCTCCACCAACTCCTCCTCTCCATCCTCCACCTCCTCCTCCAACTCCCCACCTCCTCCATCCTCCTCCTCCAACTCCTCCAACTCCTCCATCCTCCAACTCCTCCAACTCCTCCTCCAACTCCTCCATCCTCCTCCTCCAACTCCTCCTCCACCTCCTCCTCCACACCTCCACCTTCTCTACAACTTCAGCTCCTCCACCTCTTCCTTCTCTACACCTCCTTCTACTCTCCTCCTCCTCCTCCACCTTGTCACATTGTTCCTCATCACAAACCTGCCTGAAGACCTTTCAGACTCCTCCATGCATGTTTGAGTCATCTAGAGATCTCCCCTGAGCCCTATTCAAACCCTCCTCACAGTTCGCTGCAGTACGAGTCTGTACGAGGCTCCGCCCACACGCTCCCACACCACAACCCTCCATAAAAACACAAAACTGTGTGCGTCTGTGTGTTTGATTGTTCTGCCTGTGTGTCTGATTGTTCTGCCTGTGTGTTTGATTGTTCTGCCTGATAGTGTGATAGTCTGTGTGTGTCTGATTGTTCTGATGTGTTGTTGTTCTGATGTGTTCTGATTGTTCTGCCTGTGTGTCTGATTGTTTGTGTGTTTTGACTGCCTTGCCTGTGTGTCTGATTGTTCTGTGTGTGTATTGTTCTGCCTGTGTGTCTGATGTTTCTGCCTGTGTGTGTTTGATTGTTCTGCCTGTGTGTCTGATTGTTCTGCCTGTGTGTCTGATAGTTCTGTGTGTGTTTGATTGTTCTGCCTGTGTGTCTGATTGTTCTGCGTGTGTGTTTGATTGTTCTGCCTGTGTGTCTGATAGTTCTGTGTGTGTTGATTTTCTCTGTGTCTGATTGTTCTGGTGTGTGTTGTTGTTCTGTTGTGTCTGTGTTTGATTGTTCTGTCTGTGTTTGATTGTTCTGCCTGTGTGTCTGATTGTTCTGCCTGTGTGTTGAATTGTTCTGTTGTGTTCTGTGTGTGTGATTGTTCTGCTGCTGTGTGATTTTCTGCATGTGTTGATTGTTCTGCCTGTGTGTTTGATTGTTCTGCCTGTGTGTTGATTGTTCTGCCTGTGTGTCTGATTGTTCTGTCTGTGTGTTTGATGTTCTGCCTGTGTGTCTGATTGTTCTGCCTGTGTGTTTGATTGTTCTGTCTGTGTGTCTGATTGTTCTGCCTGTGCGTGTGTGCAGGTCGTGTATCTTCTACAGAGCCTGCATGGACATTCCCAGAGGCACCGAGCTGCTCGTCTGGTACAACGACTCGTACACGTCCTTCTTCGGGATCCCACTGCAGTGCATCGCCCAGGACGAGAACTGTAAGAACATGCAAACAACACTCCCAACATGCAACAAACAACCCTAAGAACATGCAAACAACACTCCCAACACGCAACAAACAACCCTAAGAACATGCAAATAACCAAAAAAACATAACATAACACACAAACAGTGCATCGCCCAGGACGAGAACTGTAAGAACATGCAAACAACATTACGAACACGCAAAAATAACATGTAAACACACGCAACGCATGCAAAAATAACCATGAGAACATGCAAATAATCCCTCAGTGCATCACTCAGGACGTGAACTGTAAGAACACACAAACTGAACCCTAAGAGCATGCAAATAACCAACACACAAACAGTACATCATCCAGGCCGAGAAGTGTAAGAACATGCAAACAACCCTAAGAACAAGCAAACATGGGTAAAACTAACTATAAGAACATGTAACAAATGACCCTATTAACATGCAACAATATGACATAACACACAAACAGTGCATCACCCAGGACAAGAACTGTAAGAACACACAAACTTAACTGTAAGAACATGCAAAAATAACATGTAAACACACGCAACGCATGCAAAAATAACCATAAGAACATACAAATAATCAAACAACAGAACATACCACACATAACGCCCAAGATGAGAACCGTAAGAACACGCAAAGAACCCTAAAAACACGCAAATAACCGTAAGAACATGCAACAGACAACCCTAAGAACACGTAACAAACAACCCTAAGAACATGCAAAAATAACCGAACAACATAACATAACACACAAACAGTGCATCTCTCAGGACGAGAACTGTAAGAACATGCAAAGGACGCTAAGAACACCCAACAAACAACACTATAAGAACATGCAAAAATAACATGTAAACACACGCAACGTACACAAAAACAATCATAAGAACATGCAAATAATCAAACAACAGAACATAACACACATAACGCCCAGGATGACAACTGTAAGAACATGCAAAAACCCTAAGAACACGCAGCAAACAACACTAATAACATGCAAATAATCAAAAAAACAAATAAAAACACAACCAAAAGTAGTCAAGTAATCTCCCTGCCGTACATCCTAAGAACATGCAAAAAATACACAAATGAAAAGTGGAAAGAACCATCAGAACGTGCAGATGTGTGTCAGATGCCCTCCCTCCTCGTCTGTTCTTCAGTGACAGAGGTTTTTTTTTGTTTGTTTGTTCTTGTTGTGACTTGAGACTCGTCCTGAGACAAAACCAAACCACAATAACTCAATTTAGACCAAAGCCCGAACCCGACCCAGACCCAGACCCAAGACCTAGACCAAGACCCAGAGACCCAGACCCAGACCAGACCAAGACCCAGACCCAAGACCAAGACCCAGACCAAGACCCTAGACCCAGAGACCAGACGACCCAGACCAAGACCAGACCCAGACCCAGACCAAGACCAAGACCAGACCCAGACCAAACCCTAGACCAAGACCCAGACCCAGACTCAGACTCAGACCAAGACCCCAGACCAAGACCCAAGACCAAGACCTAGACCAGACCCCAAGACCAAGACCAAGACCCAGACCAAGACCCAGACCAAGACCCAAGACCCAGACCAGACCAGACCAAGACCCCAGACCAAGACCAAGACCAAGACCTAGACCAAGACCCCAGACCAAGACCAAGACCTAGACCCCAGACCCAGACTCCAGACCAAGACCCAGACCCCAGACCCCAGACCAACCAGACAAGACCCAGACTCAGACCAAGACCCCAGACCCCAGACCCAGACCCCAGACCCCAGACCAAGACCAAGACCCAGACCAGACCAAGACCAGACCCAGACCCAGACCCCAAGACCAAGACCCAAGACCCAAGACCCAAGACCCAGACCAAGACCCAGACCCCAGACCCAGACCCCAGACCAAGACCCAGACTCAGACCAAGACCCAGACCCAGACCCAGACCAAGACCCCAGACCAAGACCAGACCCAGACCAACCAGACCCAGACTCAGACCCCAGACCCAGACCCAGACCAGACCAAGACTCAGACCTCAGCACGACTCGACTGAAAAATACAAAAAGACACGTTTGTTTGACTTTTCTGTTTCTCTGACGGATCCGGACTGAACCAGGACTAAACCAGGACTAAATCAGGACTAAAGAAGATCTGAACCAGGACTAAACCAGGACTAAACCAGGATTAAAGAAGGACTAAACCAGAACTAAAGAAGATCTGATCCAGGACTAAACCAGGACCAAAACAGGACTAAAACTGGTCTGACTCAGGTCTTGTTCGTGTCTGTTTCTGCGTCAGGGTTTAATCTCATTAAGAGAAAACTCTGTGTTTGTTTTGATTTTTGGTTTTGGTTTTTTGTGTTTTTGTGTCGGTCGGCGGGAGAGCCCCTGTCAGGATCCGGAGCGGTTTAACGAGGAGCTGACAGGAGCTGACAGGAGCTGACAGGGGCAAACGGGACAGGGACAGGCGGTTTTGTAAACAGGCCAGAGGAGGAGGAGGAGGAGGACATGTGTTTCCAGTGAAGCTCGTCCTCGTGTTTGTTGTTGAACTTAAACGAATAAAATCATCAAAATCAGACGAAGGTTTTTCTTCTTCTGCTTCGGTCGGACGGATTCGCTTTAAAGTCTCCAGACCCGAGTCTAATTCACGAAAAAATGTGGAAAACACGGAGCTGTTTTTCCTCAGGTCCAAGTGAAAAACTGAAGATCAGGACTTTAAAAACACAGAGGAGCAAGACCTGGATCAACACCTCATGACATCACAACGTAGAACAGTGTATTAAGCCCGAGTCGGTCCTCATCAAGTCTCGGTTTAGCCCTGATTCAATCCTGGTTTAGACCTGGTTTAGTCCTGGTTTAGTCCTGGTTTAGTCCTTCTTTAGTCCTGGTCCTGACTCAGTCCTGACTCAGTCTTGGCTCTGCTCTTGGTTTAGTCCTGGTCCTGGTCTTGGTTCAGTCCTGGTCTTGGTCCTGACTCAGTCCTGGTCCTGGTCTTGGTTCAGTCTTGGTCTTGGTCCTGGCTTAGTCCTGGTCCTGCTCTTGGTTCAGTCTTGGTCTTGGTCCTGGTCTTGGTTCAGTCTTGGTCCTGGTCCTGGTCTTGGTTCAGTCTTGGTCTTGGTCCTGGCTCAGTCCTGGTTCTGGTTTAGTCCTGGTTCTGACTCAGTCCTGACTCAGTCCTGGTCCTGGCCCTGGTCCCGGTCTTGGTCTGGTCAGCTGGACTCTCTCAGAGCTGTTGTTTCTCTTGTCTGTCTTTGTTCTATTTGCATATTCTGCTCGTTTGTGTGATTGTGATCGAGCTGCGTGTGGACGAACGACGTCATCAACATCACACACACACGACCCGATCAATGAGTCCAGACCAGGTCCAGACCAGGTCCAGACCAGGGCCAGACCAGGTCCAGACCAGGTCCAGACCAGGGCCGGACCGGGCCGGACCGAGTCCGGACCAAGTCCAGGCCGAGTCCAGGCCGAGGTTAGGCCGGGTCCAGGCCGGGGCCAGACTGGGTCCAGACCGAGTCCAGACCGAGTCCAGACCGGGTCCAGACCGGTCCAGACCGGGTCCAGACCGAGTCCAGATCAAGTTTAGATCAGGTGAAGACCGGGTTCAGTTTGAGTTTAGTCTTTGTTTAGTCCTGGTTCAGACGTGTTTTTGTTCTAGTTTAGTCCTGGTTTAGTCCTGGTCCGGTTCTGGTTCAGATCTGTTATTTA
>NW_026571353.1:42042869-42050369 GCF_026225935.1 Boleophthalmus pectinirostris | reverse complement strand
TCTGACACATGACGTGTCCAGTTTCTCCCATCAACCTTAAACAGACACAAGTGACCTAGTCCAGGTTTAGTCCAGGTTTAGTCCAGGTTTAGTCCGGGTTTAGTCCGGGTTTAGTCCAGGTTTAGTCCTAGTTTAGTCCGGGTTTAGTCCGGGTTTAGTCCGGGTTTAGTCCAGGTTTAGTCCAGGTTTAGTCCAGGTTTAGTCCAGGTTTAGTCCGGGTTTAGTCCGGGTTTAGTCCAGGTTTAGTCCTGGTTCAGTCCTAGTTTAGTTCTATTTTTTCTCAGTTCTCTGATTGGACGACAGTGTTTTGGTTTTCGTTGACGTGTGCTTGTCTTTCTTTTCGTTCGTCGTCGTGTTTTCTGGTGTGGTTTTCTTCTTTCTTTTCGCTCATCGTTTTCTGGTGTGGGACGGACCTCAAACGGCGCCGGGTCAGGGTTTTCTCGCTGGCGGTGGCGTCGCCGCGGCGACAGATTGGACGCTCAATAAACGAATATTCACAGAAGAAAAATGTGTCGGCGCAGACGGGAGGGGCCTGTCAATACGAGAGAGAGAGAGAGAGAGAGAGAGAGAGAGAGAGAGAGAGAGAGAGAGAGAGAGAGAGGAGAGAGAGAGAGAGAAGAGAGAGGGAGAGAGAGAGAGAGAGAGGGAGAGAGGGAGAGGAGGAAGAGAAGAGGGAGGGAGAGAAGAGAGGGATTCAGCTGAGGTAAGCAAAGGAGAGAGAAACAGAGAAAGTGGAGGAAGAGGAGGAGGAGTGGGAGAAGAAAGATGGAGGCGGGAGAGAGAGAGGGAGAGGAGAAAGACAAATGGATGGACAGGAGTTCATATTTTGTGATTGAAAATGTGTCAGTGAACAGGGAGCAGGATTAAAGCTTCACTGCGGAACATTTAAGACAGAGTTAAAGTCTCAGATTTTTAGTCTTTAAAAAAACAAAACAAAACCAGCTGTAGTGGATTGTAAAGAGTTTGCAGAGCTCCAGAGTTCTTCCTTCCTCTTTTTTCTGCTGCATTTAAAAGAGTTTAAAATCACTTTCCACAACACATCTATCAACAACCAGCATGCTAAGGCGCACTTCCTGATCCTCGGAGCGTAACAGGACAGAGTCTGACTCAAATGAGGCTCAAATAACTGCAGAAAAAAATCAGGTACAGGTCGTTTAAAGCCACACTGCGGGACATTTCCTCACGTTCTCACACTTTTGACACACTTGTCGGCCCCTGTCTGTCCCTGTCGGCCCCTGTCGGTCCCTGTCGGTCCCTGTCGGTCCCTGTCGGTCCCTGTCTGTCTGTCCCTGTCTGTCGTCGGCCTGTCGGTCCCTGTCGGTCCTCTGTATATTTGCTGTTGATCTCATACATATTTATTGAATTTACTGAAGATGGATGGAAGTGGAACAGGAAGCCCTGAGCCACAGGTTTGTGCTGACGCCCACGATACACTCCTCCTCCTCCTCCTCCTCCTCCTCTTCCTCCTCCTCCTCTTCCTCCTCTTCTTCCTCCTCTCCTCCTCTTCCTCTCCTCTTCTCTCCTCTCTCCTCCTCCTCCTCCTCTCTCTCCTCCTCCTCTTCTCTCCTCCTTCTCTTCCTCCTTCCTCTTTCTCCTCTTCCTCCTCTTCCTCCTCTCTTTCTCTTCATCCTCTCTTCTCTTCTTCTCTCTCTCTCCTCGTCCTCCTCTGCCTTTCTCGCCGTCTCTTTCCCACCCTTCTCTTTTCTCTCTCCTCTTCCTCCTCTACCTCCCTCCTCTCTCTCTTCCTCTCTCTCTCTTCTCCCTCCTCTCTCTCTTCCTCTCCTCTTCCTCCCTCCTTTCTTCCCACCCTCCTCTCTTCTTCCTTCTCTTTCTCCCTTTCTTGCCGTCTCTTCCCATTCTTCTCTTTTTTCTCTCTCTCTTTCCACCTCTGCCTTTCTTTCTCTCTTTCTTCTCCTCCTTTTCTCTCCTTCTCCTCTCCTTTTTCTCATCTTTTCCCTATGCCTCTTTCCCTCTCTCTCTCTCTTTGTCCTTCTTCTCTCTCTCTCCTTCTCTTCCTCTTTTCCCTCTTTCCCTCTGTTGGTGCTGGTCCCTCTCTTCTTCTCCTCTCTCTCTCTCTCTCTCTGTCTCTTCTCTTCTTCTTTCTCTCTCTCTCTTCTCTTCTTCTCTCTCTTCTCTCTTCTCTTTCTCTGTCTCGCTGTCGTTCCTGGTGTAGTTTGAGCTGCTGGCCTGAGTGAGCTTCATTTGACTGGAGCTGGACTCTGTTCCTGTGAGTCAGAGTCAGAAACAACCAGAAATGTCCCAGGAAAACTTCAGGTTTGGAAGGAGGCGGCTCGTCCTGGTTCTGCCTGTCGCTCCGGATCCGGATCCTGGTCCTGGTCCTGGTCTTGGTCCGGATCCTGGTCCTGGTCCTGGTCTTGGTCTGGTCTTGGTCCTGGTCCTGGTCCTGATCTGTGGTTCTGGTCCTGGTTCTGCCTGTCGCTCGAGGTTCTGGTCCTGGTCCTGTGGTTTGGGGCTGTTGGTCCTGGTCTGTGGTTCTGGTCTTGGTCTGGTCTTGGTCTTGGTCTTGGTCTTGGTCTTGGTCCTTGGTCCTGGTCTGTGGTCTGGTCTTGGTCTGGTCTTGGTCTGGTCTGGTCTGTGGTCTGGTCTGGTCTTGGTCTGGTCTGGTCTGGTCTTGGTGGTTTGGAGGAGTTGGAGGTTTGTTGTGGTTTTGTGGTTTGTTTTGGTCAAACAGTAAAAGTGTTTAGACTCGACTGGAACCACAACACACACACACACACACACACACACATACACACACACACACACACACACACATACACACACACACACACACACACACACACACATACACACACACACACACATACACACACACACACACACACACACACACACACACACACACACACACACATACACACACACACACACACTACACACACACACACACACATACACAGTACACACACATACACACACACATACACACACACACGACACACACACACATACACACACACGTACACATACACACACATACACACACACACACATACACACACACATACACACATGTACACACTACACACATACACACACATACACACATGTACACATACACACACACGTTACACACACATTTACACACACTGATTACACACATACACATAAACATGTTTTACTTACACCAAAAACATCAGATTCACAGGTTTTATAAGTTTCTCTGAGTCTCTCTTCTCTTTGCTCTCTGTGCTGAGTCCCTCCCCCTTCAGAGCGTCGCACTAATGAAACTCCTGCACAAACATCAGGTTTGTCGTGTCGTTGTGTTCAGTTGTTGTGTCGTGTTTTTGTGTTTTTATGGAGAGTTGTCGTGTGGAGCATGTGGGGGGGCGGAGCCTCGTACAGACTCGTACTGCAGCGAAATGTGAGGAGGGTTTGAACAGGGCCTGGGAGAGATCTCTAGATGACTCAAACATGCATGGATGTCTCTAAACCTCTTCATGTTTGTGATGAGGAACATTAGAACATGAGAGAAAAGTCCAGAACACCTCGTCTTCGTCCTGGTCCTGGTCCTGGTCGTGTTGGGAGTGCGTTTGGTCCTGGTCCTGGTCCTGTGGTTGGGTCCTGGTCCTGGTCCTGGTCCTGTGGTTGGGTCCTGGTCCTGGTCCTGGTTGGGTCCTGGTCCTGGTCCTGTGGTTGGGTCCTGGTCCTGGTCCTGTCTGGTCCTGGTCCTGGTCCTGGTCCTGGTCCTGTGGTTGGGTCCTGGTCCTGGTCCTGGTCCTGTGGTTGGGTCCTGGTCCTGGTCCTGGGTCCTGGGTCCTGGTCCTGGTCCTGGTCCTGTGGTTGGGTCCTGGTCCTGGTCCTGGTCCAGGCTCTCTCAGTCCTGGTGTCTGTGGCTCCTGTTGTTGTTTGTGTTTCACTCGTTCTGGAGTAAACGTAAAACGTAAACGTGTAAATGTGCGAGTGATTCGAGTCGTTCGAGTCGTTTGAATCGTTAAAGTGACGACAGACCGATGTGTTTTTAAACGTTCTGAAAGTGAGACTCTGGTGTTTGCACGAGGAACTTCAGCTCACGATTTATGACTCAGACGACAGACGCCGTCCAAACACACACACCGCGAACGCTAACGACACGGCTAACGACGCGGCTAACGACACGGCTAACGACGCGGCTAACATGGCAAATTTTTTATTTTTTTGCCAACATTTACCATTTTAATATGCACTTATATAGCAACAACACTGTTAATGACCCAACAGTAACATCTAAATGAAATTCACGACTTATTCTTACAATTAATCACATTATTATTTAAAACAGCTTCTCAAATATATTTAAATTTAAACTTCCAATAAGAAAAAATGAGCTAGATCATGTTTTATTATTATTTATGTATTATTTATTATTTTATTTATTTTTATTATTTTTATTTTTATTATTTTATTATTATTATTATGTTTTATAAAGCTAACAACAGAGCTAACTGTGCTAAGTGAGCTGCGGCGCTGTGTGTGACGTGTGAGAAATGGACAGTTTAGACGTTTTACTGCAAACTGCCCCGAGACAAACGACAAGAAATCTGTCAAAGAGAAAGAGAGAGATGGAGGAGAGGAGAGACGGATGGAGAGAGGAGAGAGAGAAAGGGGGATAAACAGGAGTCAGAAAGAGGAGGAGATGGAGCGAGACTGACACAAGAAGAAATCTGTCAGAGAGAAAGAGACGGAGAGAGAGAGAGAGAGAGAGAGAGAGAGAGAGAGAGATTCATCAGAAGGACACGAGGAGGAGAGAGAAAGAAGAGAGAGAGAGTGATGAAAGAGAGAAGAGACAAGAAGAAATCTGTCAGAAAGAGAGAGAGAAACACACACAGGACAAATACAGCCCAGGTTTAGCCCGGATGCCCCGCAGGACGGTCGGGGGGGCAGGTTTAGCCCGGATGCCCCGCAGGACGGTCGGGGGCAGGTTTAACCCGGATGCCCCGCAGGACGGTCGGGGGCAGGTTTAACCCGGATGCCCCGCAGGACGGTCGGGGGGGCAGGTTTAGCCCGGATGCCCCGCAGGACGGTCGGGGGCAGGTTTAACCCGGATGCCCCGCAGGACGGTCGGGGGGGCAGAGGTCTGACTGTGAGTGTTTAAAATCAGCCAATGAGAAAATGAGACGAAGAAACACAGAGACGACAGAACCAACGCTGAAAAACAGAGAGAGAGAGAGAGAGAGAGAGCGAGCGAGGGGTCAGGAGAGGAGAGAGAGACAGGACAGGGAGAGAGAGAGAGAGGAGAGGAGAGATAGATGAGGGGGAGGGCGAGAGGATCAGTTATCGGCTCCACTCTGCGTTTGATGAAGACATTATGAGCTCTGCGCTTTAACAGCTCCATCAATAACTCTGAGAGAAAGAAAGAAAGAACGAACGAACGAAGAGAGGGAGAGGAGAGGGGGGAGGAGAGGAGGGAGGAAGAGGAGGAGGGGTGAGAAGAGGGAGGAAGAGAGGAAGGGAGGAGGAGAGGAGATGAGAGGGCGGGAGGAGGGAGAGAGGGAGGAGGTAGTGTAAGTGTGAAGTGGGCTTGACCCAGAGCAGAAGAAGCAGCGTTAGGATGTAGGACATAGGAGTTAGGAGGTAGGATGTAGGAGTTAGGAGGTGGAAGTTAGGAGCTAGTGCTCTTGACCTGGTGCAGAGGAGGTAGGTATTAGGAATCAGGAATCAGGAGTTAGATCTGTTGCAGTGGCATTAAGATGGGCTTAGGAGTTAGAAGGTAGGACGTAGGAATTAGGATGTAGAGTAGTTAGGAGGTAGGATGTAGGAGTTAGGAGGTAGGAGTTAGGATGTAGGAGGCAGTATGTAGGAGTTAGGATGTAGGAGTTAGGATGTGGGAGATAGGATGTAGGAGGTAGGATGTAGGAGTTAGGATGTAGGAGATAGGAGTTAGGATGTAGGAGTTAGGAGATAGCATGTAGGATGTAGGAGGCAGTATGTAGGAGTTAGGAGGTAGGAGATAGGATGTAGGAGGTAGGAGATAGGAGGTAGGAGGCAGTATGTAGGAGTTAGGATGTAGGAGTTAGGATGTAGGAGGCAGTATGTAGGAGTTAGGAGTTAGGATGTAGGAGGCAGTATGTAGGAGTTAGGATGTAGGAGTTAGGAGTTAGGATGTAGGAGGCAGTGCAGTTGTTGGAGAATCATTGATTTTATTGATGAATTTCTGCTGTGATTTATGTCCTGACCCCAGAGACCCACTTCATACAGTCCTCAAGACCCGGACTAGACCCGGACTAGACCCGGACTAGACCCGGACTAGACCCGGACTAGACCCGGACTAGACTCCAGACCTGCTGTAATCCTGATTGAGACCTGGACTAGATCTGGGAAACTAAAATTATGGTTTTAATTAGCACCATGTTGAGTCCTGGTCTAGTCCTGGTCTAGTCCTGGTTTAGTCCTGGTTTAGTCCTGGTCTAGTCCTGGTCTAGTCCTGTTTGTTTTGTGGGGGATGTGTGTGGCAGGGCATCTGATTTAAACAGCCCAACAACTTTATTAAAGTTTAATAAAATTTTGTTTTTGTGGCTCAGGCCGTCGTTTTTACATTTAGTCCTGGTCCTGTCCTCGTTTGGTCCTCGTTTGGTTCTCGTTTAGTCCTCGTTTGGCCCTCGTTTGGTCCTCGTTTGGTCCTCGTTTAGTCCTCGTTTGGTCCTCGTTTGGTCCTCGTTTGGTCCTCGTTTAGTCCTCGTTTGGTCCTCGTTTGGTCCTCGTTTGGTCCTCGTTTGGTCCTCGTTTAGTCCTCGTTTGGTCCTCGTTTAGTCCTCGTTTAGTCCTCGTTTGGGCCTCGTTTGGACCTCGTTTAGTCCTTGTTTAGTCCTGGTTTGGTCCTGGTTTGGTTCTAATCAGCTCTAATGTTTCCTATATTTTCTCATTATGTGTTTAATATCAGACTCTCACAGTTTAAACTTCCATTTGCATTTATATACAACACTCCTCTCCTCCGGCCTCATCCCTCGCTCCTTCTCTCCTCTGTCCTCATCCCTCGCTCCCTCTCTTGTCTTTCCTCGCTCCTTTCCTCTGTCCTCATCCCTCTCTCCTCTCCTCCATCCTATTCCCTCGCTCCCTCTCTCCTTGTCCTCCTCTACCTCATTTCTCTCCCCACTATCTCCCTCCGTCTTTTCATCTCTCTCTCTTTCCCTCTTCCTCCTCTCCTCTCCTCCGTCCTGATCCCTCGTTCCTGTGGTCTATAATAAACATAAGTCTGTGTAATGTGCTCTGCTCAGAGGAATAAATAATCTCCCGACGTTTGAGCGTTAAACTATTCACGATCGATCAGTTTCATAGAAAAGAACGAGAAGAAATGAGAGAGACGGAGGAGAGGAAGAGAGAGAGAGAGAGAGAGAGGGAGCGAGCGAGCGGACGAGCGAGAAGAGACGGAAAAAAACGACAAAAACAAGCGTGAAAAAAACAAATGAAAAAACGATAAAAAAGTCTAAAAAAGTGAAACTGATTTTTAACTCGACTCAGAGATTTATGAATCTGAACTCACTTAGTCCTGGTTCAGTCCTG
>NW_026571353.1:42005369-42037869 GCF_026225935.1 Boleophthalmus pectinirostris | reverse complement strand
GACCTGAGCCCACAGACCCGTCACCTGAGCCCACAGACCCGTCACCTGAGCCCACAGACCCGTCACTGAGCCCACAGACCCGTGACCTGAGCCACAGACCCGTCAACTGAGCCCACAGACCCGTGACCTGAGCCCACAGACCCGTCAACTGAGCCACAGACCCAGATCCACCTGAGCCCACAGACCCGTCACCTGAGCCCACAGACCCGTGACCTGAGCCCACAGACCCGTCAACTGAGCCCACAGACCCAGATCCACCTGAGCCACAGACCCGTCACCTGAGCCACAGACCCGTGACCTGAGCCACAGACCCGTCAACCTGAGCCCACAGACCCGTGACCTGAGCCCACAGACCCGTCAACTGAGCCACAGACCCGTGACCTGAGCCCACAGACCCGTCACCTGAGCCCACAGACCCGTCACCTGAGCCACAGACCCAGATCCACCTGAGCCACAGACCCGTCACCTGAGCCCACAGACCCGTCACCTGAGCCCACAGACCCGTCAACTGAGCCACAGACCCAGATCCACCTGAGCCACAGACCCGTCACCTGAGCCACAGACCCGTGACCTGAGCCACAGACCCGTCACCGCTCCTCCTCCTCTTCTTCCTCCTCCTCCTCTTCCTCTTCTCTCTCTTTTCTTCTTCTCTTCTTGGTTTTTCGCTCATTTCTCTTCTTTGGTCTCATTAAATCCGGTCCCTGAGGTCTGGACTGGACCTGACCCAGATTCGGTTCAGATCAATCCTGGTTTTATTTCAGTTTGGCTCCTGTTTTATTCATGAGCCCCGTGACCCCTGACCCCTGACCCCCGAGCGCCAGCTAACGGCGCCTAATGAAGGACTAAACCAGGACCAGACCAGGACTAAACCAGGACCAGACCAGGACTAGACCAGACCAGGACCAGGACTAGAACCAGGACCAGACCAGGACTAAACCAGGACTAAACCAGGACCAGACCAGGACTAAACCAGGACCAGACCAGGACTAAACCAGGTCTAAACCAGGACCAGACCAGGACTAAACCAGGACCAGACCAGGTCTAAACCAGGACCAGACCAGGACTGAACCAGGACTAAACCAGGTCTAAACCAGGACCAGACCAGGACCAGACCAGGACTAAACCAGGTCTAAACCAGGACTAAACCAGGTCTAAACCAGGACCAGACCAGGACTAAACCAGGACTAAACCAGAACTAAACCAGGTCTAAACCAGGACCAGACCAGGACTAAACCAGGACCAGACCAGGACTAAACCAGGACCAGACCAGGACCAGACCAGGACTAAACCAGGTCTAAACCAGGACTAAACCAGGTCTAAACCAGGACCAGACCAGGACTAAACCAGGACCAGACCAGGACTAAACCAGGTCTAAACCAGGACTAAACCAGGTCTAAACCAGGACCAGACCAGGACTAAACCAGGTCTAAACCAGGACTAAACCAGGTCTAAACCAGGACCAGACCAGGACTAAACCAGGACTAAACCAGAACTAAACCAGGTCTAAACCAGGACCAGACCAGGACTAAACCAGGACCAGAACAGGACTAAACCAGGACCAGACCAGGACTAAACCAGGTCTAAACCAGAACTAAACCAGGTCTAAACCAGGACCAGACCAGGACTAAACCAGGACTAAACCAGGACCAGAACAGGACTAAACCAGGACTAAACCAAGACCAGACCAGGACTAAACCAGGTCTAAACCAGAACTAAACCAGGTCTAAACCAGGACTAAACTAAAACTAAACCAGGACTAAACCAGGACTGAACCAGGACTGAACCAGGACTAAACCAGGACTAAACCAGAACTAAACCAGGACTAGACCAGGACTGAACCAGGACTAAACCAGGACTAAACCAGAACTAAACCAGGACTAAACCAGGACTAAACCAGGACTAACCCAGGTCTAAAACCAGACTACTAAACCAGGACTAAAGCCAAGACTAAACCAGACTAAACCAGGTCTAAACCAGGACTAAACTAAAACTAAACCAGGACTAAACCAGGACTGAACCAGGACTAAACCAGGATTAAAAAAGGTCTAAACCAGAACTAAACCAGGACTAAACCAGGTCTAAACCAGGACTACACCGGGTCTAAACCAGGACTAAACCAGGTCTAAACCAGGACTACACCAGGTCTAAACCAGGACTAAACCAGGTCTAAACCAGGACTAAACCAGGACTAAACCACTAAACCAGGACTAAACCAGGTCTAAACCAGGACCAAACCAGGTCTAAACCAGGACCAGATCTGTACTAATCAGGGACTAAAACTGTTGTAAATTTGTCTCTCATGACTTTTCCTGTTGTGGTCTGGAGTTGTTGGTTCTGTTCCTCTGCCCTTGTGCTCTTGAGCACTGATGACTCCAGTCTGTCTCTTTGTCTCTGTCCCTGCACCTCACTGTCCTGTCTCTCTCTGTCTCGTTGTCTCTCTGTCTCGTTGTGTCTCTCTGTCTCGTTGTCTCTCTGTCTCGTTGTCTCTCTGTCTCGTTGTCTCTCTGTCTCGTTGTGTCTCTGTCTCGTTGTCTCTCTGTCTCGTTGTCTCTCTGTCTCGTTGTGTCTCTGTCTCGTTGTCTCTGTCTCTCTGTCTCGTTGTCTCTCTGTCTCGTTGTCTCTGTCTCGTTGTGTCTCTGTCTCTGTCTCTTGTCTCTGTCTGTGTCTCTGTCTCGTTGTCTCTCTGTCTCGTTGTCTCTCTGTCTCTCTGTCTCGTTGTGTCTCTGTCTCGTTGTGTCTCTGTCTCGTTGTGTCTCTGTCTCGTTGTGTCTCTGTCTCGTTGTCTCTCTGTCTCGTTTGTCTCTGTCTCTGTCTCGTTGTGTCTCTCTGTCTCGTTGTGTCTCTGTCTCGTTGTGTCTCTGTCTCTCTGTCTCGTTGTCTCTCTGTCTCGTTGTCTCTCTGTCTCGTCTGTCTCTCTGTCTCGTTGTGTCTCTGTCTCGTTGTCTCTCTGTCTCGTTGTGTCTCTGTCTCGTTGTCTCTCTCTCGTTGTGTCTCTGTCTCGTTGTCTCTGTCTCGTGTCTCTGTCTCGTTGTGTCTCGTTGTGTCTCTGTCTCGTTGTCTCTCTGTCTCGTTGTCTCTCTGTCTCGTCTCTGTCTCTTGTCTTTCTGTCTCGTTGTTCTGTCTCGTTGTCTCTCTGTCTCTTGTGTCTCTGTCTCGTCTCTCTGTCTCTTGTGTCTCTTCTCGTTGTGTCTCTGTCTCGTTGTCTCTCTGTCTCGTTGTGTCTCGTCTCGTTGTCTCGTTGTCTCTGTCTGTCTCGTCTCGTTGTCTCTCTGTCTCGTTGTGTCTCTGTCTCGTTGTGTCTCTGTCTCTTTGTCTCTCTGTCTCGTTGTGTCTCTTTCTGTCTCGTTGTGTCTCTGTCTCGTTGTCTCTCTGTCTCGTTGTGTCTCTCTCGTTGTGTCTCTGTCTCGTTGTCTCTCTGTCTCGTTGTGTCTCTGTCTCGTTGTCTTTCTGTCTCGTTGTCTCTCTGTCTCGTTGTGTCTCTGTCTCGTTGTGTCTCTGTCTCGTTGTCTCTCTGTCTCGTTGTCTCTCTGTCTCTCTGTTGTCTTCTGTTGTCTCTCTGTCTCGTTTGTGTCTCTGTCTCGTTGTGTCTGTCTCTCTCTGTCTCGTTCTGTCTCTGTCTCGTTGTCTCTCTGTCTCTCTCTTGTCTCGTTGTCTCTCTGTCTCGTTGTCTCTCTGTCTCGTTGTGTCTCTGTCTCTTTTCTTTCTGTCTCGTTGTCTCTCTGTCTCGTTGTGTGTCTCTTGTCTCGTTGTCTCTCTGTTGTCTCGTCTGTCTCTCTGTCTCGTTGTGTCTCTGTCTCGTTGTCTCTGTCTCTTGTCTCTCTGTCTCGTGTCTCTGTCTCTTGTCTCGTTGTGTCTCTGTCTCGTTGTCTCTGTCTCGTTGTCTCTCTGTCTCGTTGTCTGTGTCTCTCTGTCTCGTTGTGTCTCTGTCTCGTTGTGTCTCTGTCTCTTGTCGTTGTCTCGTCTCTCGTCTGTTCGTTGTGTCTCTGTCTCGTTGTGTCTGTCTCTCCTGTCTCTTGTCTGTCTCGTCTGTCTCTCTGTCTCGTCTCTGTCTCTCTGTCTCTGTCTCGTCTGTGTCTCTGTCTCTCTGTCTCGTTGTCTGTCTCTCTCTGTCTCGTCTCTTGTCTCTCTGTCTCGTTGTGTGTCTCTGTCTCGTTGTCTCTCTGTCTCGTTGTCTCTGTCTGTCTCGTGTGTCTCTGTCTTGTCTCTCTTTGTTCTCTGTCTCGTTGTCTCGTTGTCTCGTCTGTCTCGTCTGTGTCTCTCTGTCTCTCTGTCTCGTTGTTCTCTCTGTCTCGTCTGTCTGTCTCTGTCTCTGTGTCTCTGTCTCTTGTCTCTCTGTCTCGTCTGTGTCTCTGTCTCGTCTGTCTCGTCTCTGTCTCTCGTCTGTCTCTCTGTCTCGTTGTCTCTGTCTCGTCTCCTCTTGTCTCTTGTGTCTCTGTGTCTCGTCTGTGTCTCTCTGTCTCTCGTTGTGTCTCTGTCTCTCTGTCTCGTTGTGTCTCTGTCTCGTTGTCTCTCTGTCTCTCTGTTGTCTCTCTGTCTCGTCTCGTGTCTCTCTGTCTCTTGTCTCTTGTCTCGTGTCTCGTTGTCTCTCTGTCTCGTTGTCTCTCTGTCTCTGTCTCTCTGTCTCGTTGTCTCTCTGTCTCGTTGTCTCTCTGTCTCGTTGTGTCTCTGTCTCGTTGTGTCTCTGTCTCGTTGTCTCTCTGTCTCGTTGTCTCTCTGTCTCGTCTCTCTGTCTCGTTGTGTCTCTGTCTCGTTGTGTCTCTGTCTCGTTGTGTCTCTGTCTCGTTGTGTCTCTCTGTCTCGTTGTGTGTCTCTGTCTCTCTGTCTGTCTCTCTGTCTCGTTGTCTGTCTCTGTCTCTCGTTGTCTCTCTGTCTCGTTGTCTCTCTGTCTCGTCTCGTTGTCTCTCTGTCTCGTTGTCTCTCTCTGTCTCGTTGTCTCTCTGTCTCGTTGTGTCTCTGTCTCGTTGTCTCTTGTCTCTTGTCTCGTCTGTTGTCTCTCTGTCTCGTCTGTCTCTCTGTCTCGTTGTCTCTCTGTCTCGTTGTCTCTGTCTCTGTCTCGTCTGTGTCTCTGTCTCGTTGTCTCGTCTGTCTGTCTCTCTGTCTCGTTGTCTCGTCTCTGTCTCTGTCTCGTTGTCTCTGTCTCGTTGTCTCTCTGTCTCTCTGTCTCTCTGTTCTCGTCTGTTCTCTCTGTGTCTCGTTGTCTCTCTGTCTCGTTGTGTCTCTGTCTCGTGTCTCTCTGTCTCTGTCTCTCTGTCTCGTTGTCTCTGTCTCTTGTCTCTTTGTCTCTCTGTCTCTCTGTCTCTCTGTCTCGTCTGTCTCTCTGTCTCTCTGTCTCTCTGTCTCTCTGTCTCTGTCTGTCTCTCTGTCTCGTTGTGTCTCTGTCTCGTTTGTGTCTCTCTGTCTCGTTGTGTCTCTGTCTCGTTGTGTCTCTGTCTCGTTGTCTCTCTGTCTCGTTGTCTCTCTGTCTCGTTGTGTCTCTGTCTCGTTGTCTCTCTGTCTCGTTGTGTCTCTGTCTCGTTGTCTCTTTGTCTCGTTCTGTCTCGTTGTCTCTGTCTCGTTGTCTCTCTGTCTCTTTGTCTCTCTGTCTCTTTGTCTCTCTGTCTCGTGTCTCTGTCTCGTTGTCTCTGTCTCGTTGTCTCTCTGTCTCTTTGTCTCTGTCTCGTCTCTGTCTCTCTGTCTCTTTGTCTCTCTGTCTCTTTGTCTCTCTGTCTCGTGTCTCTCTGTCTCGTTGTCTCTCTGTCTCTCTGTCTCTCTGTCTCTTGTCTCTGTCTCTGGTCTCTGTTCTCTGTCTGTCTCTTTGTCTCGTTGTCTCGTTGTCTCGTTGTCTCTTTGTCTCGTTGTCTCTTTGTCTCGTTCTGTCTCTCTGTCTCTCTCTGTTGTCTCTTTGTCTCGTTGTCTCTTTGTCTCGTTGTCTCTTTGTCTCGTCTCTGTCTCTGTCTCGTTGTCTCGTTGTCTCTTTGTCTCTCTTGTCTCTCTGTCTCTCTGTCTCGTCTGTCTCGTCTCTTGTCTCGTTGTCTCTGTCTCTCTCTGTCTCTTGTCTCGTCTCTCTCTTGTCTCGTCTCTGTCTCGTTTGTCTCTCTCTGTCTCTCTCTGTCTCTGTCTCGTTGTCTCTCTGTCTCGTTGTCTCTCTCTGTCTCTTGTCTCTCTCTGTCTCTCGTGTCTCTCTGTCTCTTTGTCTCTCTGTCTCGTTGTGTCTCTGTCTCGTTGTGTCTCTGTCTCGTTGTCTCTCTGTCTCTTTGTCTCTCTGTCTCTCGTTGTCTCTCTGTCTCGTTGTCTCTCTGTCTCGTTGTCTCTCTGTCTCGTGTCTCTGTCTCGTTGTCTCTGTCTCGTTGTCTCTCTGTCTCGTTGTCTCTCTGTCTCGTTGTGTCTCTGTCTCGTTGTGTCTCTGTCTCGTTGTCTCTTTGTCTCTCTGTCTCTTTGTCTCTCTGTCTCGTTGTTGTCTCTTGTCTCTCGTTGTCTCTCTGTCTCGTTGTCTCTCTGTCTCGTCTGTCTCTTTGTCTCTTGTGTCTCTGTCTCTCTGTCTCGTTTGTCTCTCTGTCTCGTTGTCTCTGTCTCTTGTGTCTCTCTGTCTCGTCTGTCTCTCTGTCTCTCGTCTCTTGTCTGTCTCTGTCTGTTGTCTCGTGTCTCTTTGTCTCGTTGTCTCTCTGTCTCGTTGTCTCTCTGTTTCTCGTTGTCTCTCTGTCTTGTTGTGTCTCTGTCTCGTTGTGTCTCTGTCTCTTTGTGTCTCTGTCTCGTTGTCTCTGTCTCGTTGTCTCTCTGTCTCGTCTCTTTTTCGTGATGGTTGGAGATAATGGCTCAATGTCTCGTTGTCTCTTTGTCTCATTGTCTCTCTTCTTCTCATTGTGGTTGTCGTTAATGGCTCGTTGTCTCTCTTCATCTCTGTCTTGTCTCTCTGTGTCTCGTTGTCGTTGTGTTTGTCGTTAATGTCTCGTTGTCTCATTGTCTCTCGTCTTGTCTCTCTGTCTCTTCTCCTCGTTGTCGTTCTCTCTCTGTCTCGTTGTCGCCGTGTTTGTGGTTAATGTCTCGTTGTCTCTTTGTTTCGTTTTCTCTCGTCTTGTCTCTCTGTCTCTTCTCCTCGTTGTGGTTAATGTCTCGTTGTCTCTCTTTGTCTCTGTCTCTCTTCGTGTCGTCGTTGTGTCTCGTTGTGGTCGTGGTTAATGTCTTGTTGTCTCTGTGTCTCTCTTCATGTCTGTGTCTCTCTGTCTCTGTGTCTCTCTTCATGTCTGTGTCTCTCTGTCTCTGTGTCTCTCTTCGTCTCTGTGTCTCTCTTCATGTCTGTGTCTCTCTGTCTCTCTGTCTCTCTTCGTCTCTGTGTCTCTCTTCATGTCTGTGTCTCTCTGTCTCTGTGTCTCTCTTCGTCTCTGTGTCTCTCTTCATGTCTGTGTCTCTGTGTCTCTCTGTCTCTCTTCGTCTCTGTGTCTCTCTTCGTCTCTGTGTCTCTCTTCATGTCTGTGTCTCGCGGATGTGGTTAATGTCTTGTTGTCTCTGTGTCTCTCTTCATGTCTGTGTCTCTCTGTCTCTGTGTCTCTCTTCGTCTCTGTGTCTCTCTTCATGTCTGTGTCTCTCTGTCTCTGTGTCTCTCTTCGTCTCGCGGATGTGGTTAATGTCTCATCTCTTCACCTCGTTGTCGTTCTCTCTCTGTCTCTGTGTCTTGTTGTCGTTGTGGTTGTCATTAATGGCTCGTTGTCTCGTTGTCTCATTGTCTCTCGTCTTGTCTCTCTGTCTCTTCTCCTCGTTGTGGTCGTCGTTAATGGCTCATTGTCTCATTGTCTCTGTGTTTCGTTGTGGTTGTGGTTAGTGTCTCGTTGAGGAGAAAAATTCAGTTTGTCGACTGGAGAAAAGTTAGTTTGGTTGAAGATGTTCCTCAGTTCATCCAGGCTGCTTCTTCAGTTCTGTCAGACGCTGGTGACACTTCCTTATATCTGCAGGAGGAGCTAACTACACTGAAACTCCTCTGAAACTAACACACACACTTGTTTACAGTTTGTGTTTGTTAGTTGGGTCTGTTGACCTGTACAGGGTGTGGGTCTAATTATCAGAATAATTCATGGTCATAATGGAGCTTCCACATCTCTGGTCCTGACCTGACTCCACCTGTTGTTGTTTGTTTTGATTCAGGTTTGAGGATGGACGTGTAAACAGGAGACAGATGGTGTCTCGTTGTTCTCTTTGTCTCTCTTCGTGTCTGTGTTTCGTTGTGTTTGGTTGTGGTTGGAGATAATGACTCGTCGTCTCTGTCGCTCTTCGTCTCATGATTGTCATTAGTGGTTCGTTGTCGTCTGGGACACTCGTCATTACAGTTTAATCTGCTCCGATCGACCCGGACACACAGACCCGAGTCGTACCCACAGTGCAGCGGGGCAGAGAGCGCCCCCGTCAGCGAGTTTCAGTCCCTGCGGCTCCACCACAACGATTTTTAAAACGCAAAAGAAATGAAACTAAAGAGTTTAAAGAGCTTAAAGAGCTTAAAGAGTCTAAAGAGCTGTCACACGCACTTTACATCACGGACGAGAGACTGAACTGGGACTGAACCGGGACTAAACCAGAACTAAACCAGGACTGAACCAAGACTAAACCAGGACTAAACCAGGACTGAACCAAGACTAAACCAAGACTAAACCAGGACTGAACCAAGACTAAACCAGGACTAAACCAGGACTAAACCAGGACTAAACCAAGACTAAACCAGGACTACACCAGGACTAAATCAGGACTGAACCAAGACTAAACCAGGACTAAACCAGAACTAAACCAGGACTAAACCAGGACTGAACCAAGACTAAACCAGGACTAAACCAGAACTAAACCAGGACTAAACCAAGACTAAACCAGGACTACACCAGGACTAAACAGGACTGAAACCAGACTAAACCAGGACTAAACCAGAACTAAACCAGGACTAAACCAGGACTAAACCAGGACTAAACCAGAACTAAACCAGGACTGAACCAAGACTAAACCAGAACTAAACCAGGACTGAACCAAGACTAAACCAGGATTGAACCAGGACTAAACCAGGGCTAAACCAGAACTAAACCAGGACTAAACCAGAACTAAACCAGGACTAAACCAAGACTAAACCAGGACTACACCAGGACTAAATCAGGACTGAACCAAGACTAAACCAGGACTAAACCAGAACTAAACCAGGACTACACCAGGACTAAACCAGAACTAAACCAGAACTAAACCAGGACTGAACCAAGACTAAACCAGAACTAAACCAGGACTGAACCAAGACTAAACCAGAACTAAACCAGGACTGAACCAAGACTAAACCAGGACTAAACCAGAACTAAACCAGAACTAAACCAGGACTGAACCAAGACTAAACCAGGACTAAACCAGAACTAAACCAGGACTACACCAGGACTAAACCAGAACTAAACCAGAACTAAACCAGAACTAAGCCAGAACTAAACCAGGACTGAACCAAGACTAAACCAGAACTAAACCAGGACTGAACCAAGACTAAACCAGGACTAAACCAGAACTAAACCAGAACTAAACCAGAACTAAACCAGGACTGAACCAGGACTAAACCAGGACTAAACCAGGACTAAACCAGAACTAAACCAGGACTGAACCAAGACTAAACCAGGACTAAACCAGAACTAAACCAGAACTAAACCAGAACTAAACCAGGACTGAACCAGGACTAAACCAGAACTAAACCAGGACTACACCAGGACTAAACCAGAACTAAACCAGAACTAAACCAGAACTAACCAGAACTAAACCAGAACTGAAACCAAGACTAAACCAGAACTAAACCAGGACTGAACCAAGACTAAACCAGGACTAAACCAGAACTAAACCAGAACTAAACCAGAACTAAACCAGGACTGAACCAGGACTAAACCAGAACTAAACCAGACTAAACCAGAACTAAACCAGGACTGAACCAGGACTAAACCAGGACTAAACCAGAACTAAACCAGAACTAAACCAGGACTGAACCAGGACTAACCACACTTCTGCTGCTTCTGTCACTGAAACTGCATCAAAATATTTTTTCACTCATTATAAAAAAGACAAAATCTTTTTGTTTTAGAGAAAAACAAAATTAAAATACACATTTATATTTTGTCAATATTAAAAAACCCAAACC
Organism: Boleophthalmus pectinirostris; assembly: GCF_026225935.1. Taxonomy (NCBI): domain Eukaryota; kingdom Metazoa; phylum Chordata; class Actinopteri; order Gobiiformes; family Gobiidae; genus Boleophthalmus; species Boleophthalmus pectinirostris. The sequence goes on along the minus strand of NW_026571353.1, from coordinate 42,027,761 downwards.
ATTTTAAAAGGTTGAAAAAAGCATTAAAAAAAAAACAAAAAAAAAACGTTCAGTGTAATCTTGTAAACAGTGAGTGTCCCGAGTCCCGACCTGAGTCCCGACCCGAGTCCCGACATGAGTCCCGACCCGAGTCCCGACCTGAGTCCTGACCCGAGTCCTGACCGGAGTCCTGACCCGAGTCCCGACTCGAGTCCCGACCTGATCCTGGTGGAGTCAGAGAAACGTTGAGTGTAAATAAAAGAGAAGCTGGAGAGTCTGAGATCGATTCGAGCAAAGAGACGTTCACGTTTCCCGACGGCTCCTCTGATCCTCCACACACCCGACCAGAGACTGGGTTCAAGTCCAGGTCCCGGTCTGGACTCGGGCCCGGACTCACTGGAGCGCGGCCTAAAGGACTTCACAGGGTTTAGTCCGGTTGTAATCCTGGTTTAGTCCAGACTGATCACGTCTCAGTGCAGCGTTTTTTTACAGGTCACAGAAAAGGTCTGAGCTCATCCAAGATCTGAAGAACCACTTAAAACTGGACCAGGACTAGACCAGGACTAGACCAGGGCTAGACCAAGACTGGACTGAGACTAGACCAGGACTAAACCAGGACTAAACCAGGAGTAAACCAAGACCGAACCATGACTAGACCAGGAATAGACCAGGACTGAAACAGTACTAGACCAAGACTAAACCAGGGCTAAACCAGGATTAGACCAAGACTGACCCGGGACTTAACCAGGACTAGACCAGGACTGAACCAGGACTGACCCAGGTCTAAACAAGGACTAAACCAGGAATGAACCAGGACTAAACCAGGACTGAAGCAGGGTCTTTGTTTTTCGTCTCTGGTTTCTGACCCTGGTTCTGGTTCTGGTTTCTGACCCTGGTTCTGGTTCTGGTTTCTGACCCTGGTTCTGGTTCTGGTTCCAGGTGTGAGCGCTGTGACCGGAGCTTCACTCAGGCCACTCAGCTGAGTCGTCACCAGCGCCTCCCCAACGAGTGCAAACCTCTGAACGACTCCGAGTCCATCGAGGTCGACTGAGAAACCGCCGCCGACCAATCAGGAGCCAGCGTCCCACCGCCGACCAATCAGGAGCCAGCGTCCCACCACCGACCAATCAGGAGCCAGCGTCCCACCTCTGAGAAACCTCCGACCAATCAGGAGCCAGCGTCAGAGTTTTGTCGTTTCTGTTCCGGTTCTTTCTCTCGTCTCAGAGCTTCAGAGAGACCAGTGCTTCCAGTTAGCGTCACCCCCCAGAGACTGTGGATGACATCATCACCAGGCCCCGCCCCCATCTGAGATTATGACATCATCAAATCAAACCTGACCGCTCCACGCCGCCCCCTCCTGACCAGGGACGCAACGATACGGTTTTCCCACGAGCCGATACGTGTCTCGATACACGATTCACGATATCGACTCGATTTTGATTCGTTTTAAGACGCAAAAAAAAAAAAAAAAAAAAATCTTTAAATTTTTTCTGCTGATGAATAAAATTTAATCACACTGATATTAACGGCAAAAAGAGAAACGTAAAACGTGTTCGACCAAAATAAACAAAAACGAGCCTCACTCTGGTCTGACTGAAGCGGGAGCAGATCTTCACGCTCTTTTCTGGTGGAGGTTCTGCTGCTCGTTTCCGTGGAGACGTCTGGTGACTGCCGCTCCACCAAAGTTCCACAGTGCAGCTTTAATGGTGTGATTTTAAAACTGGAGATGTGGAACTGTTTCACCCTCACAGCCTCAAACCTGCTCAGGCTGAAGATCTCGTTCAGCAGAACCAAAGAGAGCTCCTCCTCCTCCAAATGCTCCTCCAGCTCCACCTGCTCCTCGTCCACCTTCTCCTGCTCCTCCACCTGCTCCTCGTCCACCTTCTCCTGCTCCTCCACCTGCTCCTCGTCCACCTTCTCCTGCTCCTCCACCTGCTCCTCGTCCACCTTCTCCTGCTCCTCCACCTTCTCCTGCTCCAGCTTCTCCTGCTTCACCTCCAGCTCCTCCTCTTCTTCCTCCTGCGTCGGTGCTTTTGTACAAAGAGAGACACTTTTAAACTTTAGTCCAAAGAACCTCTGACCCCAAACAAACCCTCTCGTAGCTTTACCAGGTCCGAGTCGGGTCCGAGTCGGGTCTGGAGAAACTGACGAAGCCAAAGTTTGTTCGACCAAAGTTTGAACTGAAACCAAAATGTAGAAAAATAAAAACGTCTATTTATGCGGCTCATATCCTGCTCTGCACTTTTACTTTGAAAGGACTTTGAAAAGCTTCACTCTTATTTTGAAGGAGTTCGGTTCTGTTCTGTTCTGGTGCATGATTTAAACCAAGACAATTTTCTGTTGTTTTTAACTTTAACAGATCTGAAACAGGAGGCAACACACACACACACACACACACACACACATACACACACATACACACACACATACACACACACACACACAAACAACACACACACACACACACATACATACAACACACACACACACACACACACACACACATACACACACACACACATACAACACACGTACACACACATACAACACATACAACACACATACACACACACACACACACATACAACACACATACAACACACATACACACACACATACAACACACATACAACACACACATACACACACACATACACACACATACACACACACACATACACACAACACACACACACATACACACACACACACAAAACACACACACACACACATACACACACACACACACAACACACACATACACACACATACAACACACACACATACACACAACACACACATACACACACACATACACACACACACACACACACACACACACACACACACAAACACACACAAACACATGCACATACACACACACACACACACACAAATACACACACACACATACAACACACACATACACACACACACATACACACAAACACACACAAACACATGCACATACACACACACACACACACACACACACACATACACACACACACACACACACACACATACACACACACACACACACACACACACACACATACACAACACACACACACACACACACACACACACAACACACACACAACATACACAAACACATGCACATACACACACACACACACACACAAATACACACACACACATACAACACACACATACACACACACACAACACACACACACATACAACACACACACATACAACACACACATACGCACACGCGTGGGCACACATCTTGGGGAGGGCATCTGGTTTAAATTCCTAAATTTCACGTGCGGAAATCAAGTTTTATTCTGAAGTCTGGGTCCATGTGACAGTTTTGGGCCTGGGGCAGAATAACCGAAGTGTGGCTGCCGTTTGGGCACAGGGCCTGAAGTGGCTGCACGATATAGGGATCTGTTTTTCCCCGTGTCTCTCGTCAGTTCAGATCTGAGGCGTGAGCGGCTCTGGAGGTCAGAATAAATCCTCTGTGTTCTGTCTGCGTCCGATTATAAAGAGTTTTACTGACTAGGAATCAGGAAGTGCACTGTTAGCATGCTAGTTGCATAAGTCCTGGTCTGTGAGAGGCGTGAAAAGTTCTTATAAAGTCATGATGGTGAATAATGAAGCTGCGTTCAAGCGCGCGGGCGTCAGGGCGTCGGGTTTACGCACAGAGTCCATGTGGACGCGCTTCTACGGCGTCCGGCGCCGTTACTGTGTCGTTCTGACGCTGGACCTGGACACACATCCTGGTGTCCAACGAACAGAAGTTGAAAAAAATGAACTTCTGGTGTTTGATTATCCAGTGACATTATTACCTGGAATAAGAAGAAAGAGAAAGACCCGAGAAACACAAACACCAGAACAAAAACTCTACACGTGTCATTATCGGAGGATAAATATAAACACACCGTCGAGCTCCTCCGCTGATGTGTTTATGTCATAAAAACACTAAAGTCTCTCTCCACCGGGAAAACAAGACACTGTCAGACCACAGCGACGCCCGGGACACATGTCAACTATTTTTCTCCCGTTAGCCCACGGCGTAGAAACGCTGGGTCGAAAGCATCTGAACTCAAATACAAAGGCTCTAACTCGAGGCGTCCAGCTCGTTTTTTGACGCGGCGGTTTGAACGCAGCTTTAAGACGCTCTGAACACAGACGGAAGAACTTTAGAGAACTGCAAACTGTTTCAAATGAACTAGATCTGATTTTGATGTTTTTACACACGGAAAAAATCAGGTACAGAGAGTTTAAGCTTTAATTTAAAAAAATAAATATATATATCTGAAATGATTGTGTCAAAAAACAGGCTGTTTAATATTTTCCCTTATTGTGCAGCGCTCGTTTGAACCCACGACTCTGCAGATGGTCTGAGGCTTAACCCACTGTGACACAAACACACACACAAACACACACACACACACACACAGAGAAAGCACAAATGAAACAAAACTCAAACGCCTCTAGATGTTCAGATATTTCGTTGTTTTTCTGTTTTTCTCAACTGTTCGAGTCTCGTGCCTCCTGTTCCAGACTCGTCCTCACGAACGTCCAAAGATCCACCGTTTTCTGCCAAAGTTAAAATGTAAAAGTGTAAAATTGTAAATAGGATGAACAAAAGCACAGTCCGGTGTTTGTGCCTGAGTTTCAAAAGCTTTACGGTTCTGTTTGTGTCCAAGAAAACTACAAAACCAAAAACTACAAAACCAAAAATGAACTTTACCAAAAATAAAACGTTACCAAAAACTGACGGATGTTTCGCCTGGAGGAATGGACCCGTCTGACTTTTTTTTGAGTCACTGTAGAAAATAATGTTTTTTATAAAAAGTGAAACATCTTTTGTCTTGATGCAAATGCAGAAAATGAACCAGGAACTAAACACGCTCACTTCCTGTTTACTTGTAATGTTTCCTGTTTATTTCTTCATTCATGTGAATTTTCTCTTGGAATATCTGAAGATCCGACTCAGAAAAACGAGCTCAGAGTTAAACCCAAACCTCGTGTTGAAGTGTTGGACTCTGAGCTGATAAAACTAAAATAAAAGTGACGTTGTGTTCTAAAGCTGCAGAGTCCAGACTCCGGGAGGTCGGACATTTCCCAGTTGAACGTCACGAGCTCAGAGAGTTTCTCCTGAATCCACTCGGGTTTAGAACGACCGGATTTTCACAATGTGGAGGTTGGTGAGAATAAAACTGTGTAATTAAGGAGAATTATTCAGCACTTGGCTCAATCATGTAGATCAGGAGTCAGTAGAGTCACATTTTCTTTGTGTTCTGTCGTTTTTAAGCAGATTTTCTGTATTTTACTGATTGTCAGGATCAGATTGGAGACACCTGGGACATTTCTTTTACAAAACTGTCCCGGGTAAATAAGGACGGAGTGTGCAAAAATATCAAAATATCGATATATTCCATTCCATTTTCTTCTGCTTATCCGGGGCCGAGTCGCGGAGGCAGCAGTCTGAGCAGGGACTCCCAGACTTTCCTTTCCACGCACACGTCCTCCAGCTCTTCTGGGGGGACCCCGAGGTGTTCCCAGGCCAGCGGAGAAACATAGTCCCTCCAGTGTGTCCTGGGTCTTCCCCGGGGCCTCCTCCTGGTGGGACATGAACACCTCCCGAGGGAGACGTCCTGGAGGCATCCGGAACAGATGCCCGAGCCTCAACTGGCTCCTCTCGACGTGGAGGAGCAGCGGCTCTACTCTGAGCTCCTCCCGTGTGACTGAGCTCCTCACTCTGTCTCTAAGGGAGACGCCCAGCCACCCTGCGGAGGAAACTCATTTCGGCCGCTTGTATCCGCGATCTCATCCTTTCGGTCACTACCCAGAGCTCATGACCAGAGGTGAGGGTGGGAACGAAGACTGACCGGTAAATCGATGTATCGTGTCGTTTAATGTGATGATACAGGTTATGGTTAGGTTTGGTTCGGTCGCTTTATTCGTACCCGTAGGTAAATTTGTTTTGCAGATTTGAGCGGCAGGTTCCACATTTCACATTTCATCATCCACAAAACACACAGAAAATCACAATTACAAAGTAAAGTGTCCAGACGGTTTGTTCCATAAACGACCAGTTAAATTCATCCATCAGGCTCGGCTAAAATCACAATAAATATTAAATATGTTCAAAACAAACAAACTTAGATAAACAGATCACAGTTTATTCATCAGTTCGACAGCGGCTGGAACGAAGCTCCTTTTAAAATGATTCGTTCTAGATGTTGGGACTAAAAGTCTCAGACCAGAGAGAAGCAGCTGAAACTCTGAGTTTAGTATCGATATCATGTTCTGTTGTATCGATATTTCACCAAGAGGATTTTTTTGGTTTATTTAAGTAATTGATTTAGTTCCAGCTCAGGTTTTGTTGTATGTTCAGAGGAAGGAAACTCGTTTATGTGACACATTTGACATTTTCACTGTTTTGACGATTTAAATGTTTGTGTTTCATTTAAACTTTACACAAGAAGAAGTTTAACAAAACTTTTAGTGTCACTTCTGTGATTTAGATCAAATTGAATCTAAATACACGGTACTGATTCATATGGAATCATAAGTTCACTGTATCGAGGTTTGTTTTGTATCAGCGACTTGTGAATGATTCAACTCGACTGTTGTCAACAACACAGCTAATGCTAACGCTAACGCTAATGCTAAACCACAGGCTAAACAAACGTGAAGGTTAAACACACGTCTGTAACTTATTAAACGACAGAACATCGTCCGATTTTTCACATTTAGAGACTTTACTGATCCTGAGGGTTCGTGCGCCGTTAGCCGCTCTGATTAGCATTAGCGTTAGCATTAGCGTAACACGTCACAGTTTAAACGTGTCTGAAGAATCGTCCGATCATCAAACACGTCACGAACGAGTCGCTCTGAAGAGACGTTTTATAAAACAACCTAAATCCAACGTGAAACAGGAAATGAACAGGAAGTAAACAGGAAGTAAACAGGAAGTGAACAGGAAGTGCTGCGTGCGCTCCTGAGGATAATCATGTGTCTGACTCCATTTTGTTGAACTTGTTGCATGAAACTGTTTTTTTTTTTTTTTTTTTTTATCAAATTAAACCAAAAAGTCTGTTCCAAAGGAAATAAAGCTCAAGTTCACTTTTACTACGACTCCTGATTGGTCACAAGTGTGTGTGATGTCATCAGGTGTGTGTGTGTGTGTGTGTGTGACATCATCAGGTGTGTGATGTCATCAGGTGAACGGACTGCACCACCTGATGACATCACGGGGTGTAACAGAGTGTGAATGTGCAGGAAACATGAATGAACCGAACCCGACTCCAGGTGGTTTCCAGGACGACGCTGCAGTAGAACAGAGTTAAAGCTTCACTGTGGGACATTTCCTCACTCTGCTCCTCTTCTTCTTCTTGTGTGAGGCTGAAGCTGCAGGGACAGAGCGCCTCTGCTGGACACGAGAACACAACAGGACACTCACAGGTCAGAGGTCACAGGGGTCAGAGGTCACACGGGGTCAGAGGTCACACGGGGTCACAGGGGTCAGAGGGTCACAGGGGTCAGAGGTCGGGGCTCTGAAACAGACGAGACTCTGGAGAGAAATAAAAGTTTCACCACATTTTATAAAACAGGAAACAGTGAAACTTCTGATGGAGAGAAACACTCCTCCCTCTCTCCTCCATCACCTCCTTCTCTCTCTCCTCTTCCCTCCTTTCCTTCTCTCTCTCTAACAGGGTTTTCTCTCTCTCTCTCTCTCGGTCTTTCACTCTTATGACTCTGACTCTCTCACTCCCTCCTCTTTCTCTCTTTTTGTCTCTCTTTCTCTCAGTGTGACGAGACTCTTTCTTTCTCTTTCTCCTCTTTTCTCAGCCTCTCTCTTTCGCTCAGTGTAATGGAGTTCTCCTCCCTCTTTCCTCCTCTCAGTCTAATGGGGCGCTCCCTCTTTCTTCCTCCCTCTCTCCTCTTCCCTTTCCTCCTCTCCTCCTCCTCTGTCTAACGTGGTTCTCTCCTCTTCTCCTCTTTCCTCTCTCCTCTTCCTCCCTCCTCTCTTCCTCCCTCCCTCTCTCCTCCCTCTTCCTCCCTCTCTCCCCTCTTCCTCCCTCCCTCTCTCTCCCCTCTCCCTCTCTCCCTCTCTCTCTCTCCCTCTCTCTCTCTTCTCGTCTTTCCTCCTCTCTCTCCTCTTCTTCTCTCTCTCTTCTCTCTTTCTCTCCGTCTAATGGGTTTAAAGTGGACGTAACGATTGAGTCCAGAGGAATTTCCTGTCGACACAAAAACTCGAGGCTCAAAAAGTGAAAAAAAAAAAAAAAAAAAAAAAAAAGCGAAAGAAAAACAGAGAAAAACCGTCGGGTCTGAAATGAAAACCAGGTGCGGCCGAAGTGGGAACGAACCGCAGACGAACTCTCACGACTCGGGGCCGTGGGAATTATGCAAATCTACAAATATTTCACTCCGCCGCTCCGTTCACATCTGGAACTGCGGCGGCGGCGGCTCCGGGTCAGGTCTGCGGAGAGGCGAGCCCGCACGCGCACTCACCACCACGGGTTCTTCTGACCCTGAAAAACCAAATGTGACTGAGTAAATGTGAAACTGGAGCCGTTTAAAGTCGCACCGTGGAACATTCTAGACAGAGCAGCGACGTAACCACGGTGACAAACGGGTGACTGACGCTGCAGAAAAGTGACACAGTGCAGCTTTAAAGGGCCCGTCTCGTTTTCAGATGTTCCTCTTTTCTCAGACTGAGGAGTGGGACTTGGATTTGACGCCCAAGTGGTTTTTAGATTGAGTCTGTGTTTTTTTTTTAACAAATGGTCCAGTCCTGGTTCAGATCTAGTTTAGTCCTGGTTTAGTCCTGGTTTAGTTCTGGTTCAGTCCTGGTTTAGTCCTGGTCTAGTCCTGGTTCAGTCCTCGGTTCAGATCTAGTTTAGTCCTGGTTTAGTTCTGGTTCAGTTCTGGTTCAGTCCTGGTTCAGTCCTGGTTCAGTCCTCGGTTCAGTCCTGGTCTAGTCCTGGTTTAGTCCTGTTTTAGTCCTGGTTTAGTTCTGGTTTAGTTCTGGTTTAGTTCTGGTTCAGTCCTGGTCTAGTCCTGGTTCAGTCCTCGGTTCAGTCCTGGTCTAGTCCTGGTTTAGTCCTGTTTTAGTCCTGGTTTAGTCCTGGTTTAGTCCTGGTTTAGTCCTGGTTTAGTCCTGGTTTAGTTCTGGTTTAGTTCTGGTTCAGTCCTGGTCTAGTCCTGGTTTAGTCCTGGTTTAGTCCTGGTCCAGTCCTGGTCTAGTCCTGGTTCAGTCCTCAGTTTAGTCCTCAGTTTAGTCCTCGGTTCAGTCCTGGTTCAGTCCTGGTTCAGTCCTGGTTCAGTCCTGGTTCAGTCCTGGTTTAGTCCTGGTTTAGTCCTCGGTTCAGTCCTGGTTCAGTCCTGGTTCAGTCCTGGTTTAGTCCTGGTTCAGTCCTGTCAGTCCTGGTCTAGTCCTGGTTCAGTCCTCGGTTCAGTCCTGGTTCAGTCCTGGTTTAGTCCTGGTCTAGTCCTGGTTTAGTCCTGTTTTAGTCCTGGTTTAGTCCTGGTTTAGTTCTGGTTTAGTTCTGGTTCAGTCCTGGTCTAGTCCTGGTTCAGTCCTCGGTTCAGTCCTGGTCTAGTCCTGGTTCAGTCCTGGTTCAGTCCTGGTTTAGTCCTGGTTCAGTCCTCGGTTCAGTCCTGGTCTAGTCCTGGTTCAGTCCTGGTCCAGTCCTGGTTCAGTCCTCGGTTCAGTCCTGGTTCAGTCCTGGTCTAGTCCTGGTTCAGTCCTGGTTTAGTCCTCGGTTCAGTCCTGGTTCAGTCCTGGTTCAGTCCTGGTTCGGTGTAAAAGTTCATCATCTTCTCAGTTCTTTTGTTGAAAGTAAATTAACGTTCTGTAATATTCGTGTCATATTTTATATTTTAAACACTTCAGGTGTGAAATATTAAACTTATTGAAGTTGAATTATTCTGATCAAACGTCTCTGGACAGAAGTGAGTTTGTGCAGTTTGGTCTTAAAGCCGCCGTGTTTGTTCTGAAAGTTCTTTTGTTTGTGTTTCCAGACAATTAAAACACAACTATTTGATTTGATGTTTTTAAAGTCGGAGCAGCTCTGCAGTATTTTCTTTTTTTTTTTTTCCATGGGAGAGTCCGAGGAGCAGTGGCAGAGTGGTTAGCCCGTCGCAGTCACGCGCAGGAGAAACTGAAAAAGGATCCCGATGTTTTTGTGGAAAAATCAGACGATAAAACCATACGAGTCTGTTTCAAATTTACTTAAAAAAAATCTGTGAAATTCATAAATAACAAAATAAAACATTTACAGTTTCTACAAAAGTGTCACAAACAAATTTCAGGTGAAACTCACGGAGCAGAATCTGGAGCGTCCTGATCAACCGAAGTGTCTTTAAAATGAAACTCACATTATTTACTCTTCCTGTTCGGTTTTTGGCATTTTTAGGCTAAGTTAAGTACTACATGACATCACACAGCACTGCCCTGATCACAGACAGGTGCTTCTGACACAAACACCTGTCGGCAGGGGCAGAGTTTGAAGTGTGGACACCTGTTAGACCAATCAGAGTGTTCCGTACAAGTCCAGGCCCCGCCCCCCTCCTCCAGACCCCGCCCCCCCCCCCTCCAGGCCCCGCCCCCCCCCCCCCTCCAGGCCCCGCCCAGTTCAGTTTAGGTGTTTAGTTGCACTTTAATATTAATATTTAAATCCATCTGTTTGTCCCTCTCCTCTGATTGGTCGTTTGTCCCTCTCCTCTGATTGGTCGTTTGTCCCTCTCCTCTGATTGGTCGTTTGTCCCTCTCCTCTTCTCTGATTGGTCAGCGTCCCGTCATCACGTCCTGTATCTGTCTGTTGAGTTCGGAGATGATTCGGTCGTCGTGGGTGTAAACTCCGGTCCTCAGCAGCGTGTCTCTCTCCTCCAGGAGTCGGCTCAGGTGATCGCCCAGGTGCCCGTCGTCGAGAGGCCCCGCCCCTGCCGACGGCGAGGGGGCGGGGCCTGATAAGGAAGGGGCGGGGCCTGAGAGCGAGGGGGCGGGAGCTAGTCGTTCATCCTTCAACCTGGAAAACACAAAAACAAGACGATTTAAGGAGCCGTACCTGATTTGAAAGTGTCATGGCAACAACAACAAACATGACCACAATAAAAGTGAAAAACTGCATCTTCACTTTCAGATGTTCCTGCACTTGCACTGCTACAGATTTAAAGATTGTACAGAGGATTTTTTTAAGGAAAGAGAAATACAGCGACAGTCTTTTTTCAAATGCTGTGCATGCGTGACACCACCTTCCTCCTCCACAGCTCCTCTAGAGCACAGGTGTCAAACATGCGGCCCAGGGGCCAGATCCGGTCCTCCAAGACCTTTAATCTGGCCCTCGGCTGATTTTCTACTAAAATATTTTAATTCTATTTTTTATTAAAATCTTGTTAATTTTCTGTGGTGTTTATCACAGCAGCGTCTCCAGCGTCTCTGTACGTGGCCCCTCCCACCAGAGCAGCACAAATGAAGACTTGTCTCTTTCCAAACGCTCTTAAAGGACGATCGTTTTGACTGTTGACCGTGACACCCTCATCAGAAAAATGTCCAACATGAGAAAAGTGGAGCCGAGTGCAGGATTTTAAAACAAAAATTGACTTCCTATTCCTATTCCTACAAGTTAATTTTAAACAAGTTCATGTTAAAACTTGGTGTTGAAATTGTATTTTTCTTAAAGTTCCAGGTTGTTCATAATATTATAATATTTTGTAAAAGAAAGAGTTCATCAATTAAAAAAGATTTCTGTAATAGATTTGTGTTTCTCTGCACAAATATTTGAACTTATTGTTATTTTTGGGGTTTATATGACATGAGTTTTCTGATCCGGACACTTTGGGATCAAAGTCGGTTGGACACGACCCCCGGAACAAAATGAGTTTGACTCTCCTGATGTAGAAGTAATTTAGAGACTGACACGTCAGTTTTTAGACCCTTCGTCTGCTTCAGTCGCGCCGTCGCTGGAAGGAATCTCCAAGATTCACCTCAGTTTGTCTTCGCTCCTTTTCCCCTTCACTTCTGCTTCCGGCGACCTCAAAAACCGACTTTCTTTTGCGGCAAACTGGTCGTGGATTCTCGTCCGACATCGCGACAAACTTTGTGCGAACTGCGAGGAAGTGACAGTTCGAAAAAGCCTCTAAGAACTGCTGCGTAGTTACACTAGAAACGTAGGGAGTTTGACTGACGACCTAACAGCCAATAGATAAAGAGGGTATTATTTTTTTGGTCATCATAATTACAAGTCTGCTGCGTCTCTGTAACGGTATTTTAAACTTTCAATGACAATTTGAAACAAAAAAAAAATCCTCCATACGACCTTTAACTTGAACAAACACTAGCATGCCAACAGTGCACCAGCGCACTTCCAGGTTCACAGCCGATAAAGGCTTTATAATCACATGTTCATCTGGTTCTGGCTTTCTCCTCCCTCTCTTTTTCTCCTCCATCTCTATTCCCTCGTTCCTCTCTCTCCTCTCTTCCCTTTTCCTCCTGTCCTCCTCCCTCCCTCGTTCTCAGTTCATCTCGTTTTTGACCTGTAACCTTTCTCCAGTTTTTCCTCTCCTCCTCCTCTCATTCTTCTCCTCCTCCTCACTCTCTCGTTCTCTCCTGTTCATTTGGTTCTTATTCTCCATCTTCTGCTGTTCCTGACCTGTGATCTTTCTTCTCCTCCTTCCCTTCCTCCTTCTCCTCTTCTTTCCTCTCTTGTTCTCGCCTGTTGATCTGGTTTTTGATCTCCTCCTTCTTCTCACGCTCCTCCGTCCCTTCACTCATCTCCTTCATCCCTCGCTCCCTCGTTCTCACCTGTTGATGATGATGTTCTTGATCTCCTCCAGCTCGTCTCGTTCTCACCTGTTGATGATGTTCTTGATCTCCTCCAGCTCGTCTCGTTCTCACCTGTTGATGATGATTGTTCTTGATCTCCTCCAGCTCGTCTCGTTCTCACCTGTTGATGATCTGATGTTCTTGATCTCCTCCAGCTCGTCTCGTTCTCACCTGTTGATCTGGTTCTTGATCTCCTCCAGCTCGTCTCCTTCTCACCTGTTGATCTGGTTCTTGATCTCCTCCAGCTCGTCTCGTTCTTGACCCGTGACCTTTCGTTCCTCGGCGCTCAGATACTTGAGCCTCATGACCTCGAGCTCCTGCTGCTGCTTCTTCAGACGACACAGAGCGTTCTCCTGCTCGCGCTGGAACAGACACACAAACACGATAAAAAATGAAATCAACAATCGTGTGTGGACGGTTCTGTTCTGTGACGTTTTAAATCTCAATATTGATCTAAATTCACGTCATAAAGAAACACGACTCCAGAAGGTCAGAGAGAAGAAACGACTAGAACATGGAGAAACATCTGAGGAGAACAGTTTGAGGAACAGCTCAGAGTTAATAAAATAAAGTCAAGAAACATGTAAAAAAAAATCCACACACAGGTTTTGTTTCGCTCGTTTGTTTCTCTGCTGTGGTCGGTTGGTTCTGCGTCTGTGACTAAACCAGAACTAAACCAGGACTGAACCAGGACTAAACCAGAACTAAACCAGGACTGAACCAGGACTAAACCAGAACTAAACCAGGACTAAACCAAGTCTAAGCTAAGTCTAAACCAGAACTAAACCAGGACTAAACCAAGTCTAAGCTAAGTCTAAACCAGGACTAAACCAGGACTAAACCAGGACTAAACCAGAACTAAACCAGGACTAAACCAAGTCTAAACTAAGTCTAAACCAGGACTAAACCAGAGCTAAACCAGGTCTAAACCAAGTCTAAACCAGGACTAAACCAGGTCTAAACCAGGTCTAAACCAGGTCTAAACCAGTCTAAACCAAGTCTAAACCAAGTCAAAACCAGGTCTAAACCAGGTCTAAACCAGGTCTAAACCAGGACTAAACCAGGTTCAAACCAAGTCTAAGTCAGGTCTAAACCAGGACTATTCCAGGTCTAAACCAGGACTATTTGAGGTCTAATCTAAGACTAAACCAGGTCTATAACAGGACTAAACCAGATCTAATCTAGAACTAAATCAGGACTAAACCAAGTCTAAACCAGGGACTAATCTAGAACTAAACCAGGACTACTCGAGGTCTAATCTAGGTCTAAACCAGGTCTATAACAGGACTTTGTGTCGTAGTTCTGGTATTTTCCCACGTCGGTCTGGGCAGAGTCCCGTTGCCGTGGCGACAGGTTCAACAGTTTTAAATGTTTGTGTTTCTTCGCTCGGTTCGTTCTTGATTCACGAAGAGTCGACAGAAATACGACGTCTGAATATTTTTAACACGTTTTCGCTCCATCTCGGTGTGATTTAAGGTTTTACGGTGTTTTCTCTCTGAACTCAGAGCGTCACGTAAAGATGAGAGTTTATTTTGAAAGGGCCTCACAGGAAACACATACGTCAGTTTTACAGTCACACAGTTTGGATTTAAAATCAGACAAAACTAATAAAACAAAAAAAACAAATAAAAGAAATAAAACAAACGGACAAAGGACGAACCGAGACTGGGAGGAGACAGGACGTCTTTAGTCTTGGTTTAGTCCTGGTTTAGTCCCTGGTTTAGACCTGGTTCAGTCCTGGTTTAGACCTGGTTTTAGTCCTAGTTTTAATCCTAGTTTAGTCCTGGTTTTAATCCTAGTTTAGTCCTGGTTTTAGTCCTGGTTTTAGTCCTGGTTTAGTCCCGGTCTTGTGGGGAGCAGATAGATGTTGTGATTGAAGTGTCTTGCTCAGAGACACATGGGCAGACAGGATTTGGACCAGGGACTCTGGACTGGACTGAAATATTTTAAATCCTTTTACAAAAACCAAGTCAAATTAAACATCAGAAATCTCACAAAACCTGAGATTCAAACACAAACGTTTATTTTGAATCCTCACTCCTGCAGGAGTGAGCAGAGCCACAGTCGCCCCGGGGCAGACGGGCGGGGGCGTGTCAGTCGCCCCGGGGCAGACGGGCGGGGGGCGTGTCAGTCGCCCGGGGCAGACGGGCGGGCGGTCGTCGCCGGGCGGGGGCGTCAGTCGCCGGGGCACGGGCGGGGGCGCGTCGCCCGGGGCAGACGGCGGGGGGCGTGTCAGGCAGACGGGCGGGGGGCGCGTCAGTCGCCCGGGGCAGACGGGCGGGGGCGCGTCAGTCGCCCGGGGGGGGCAGACGGGCGGGGGCGCGTCGCCCCGGGGCAGACGGGGCGTGTCAGTCGGCCCCGGGGCAGACGGGGCGTGTCAGTCGCCCGGGGCGGGGGCGTGTCAGTCGCCCCGGGGCAGACGGGCGGGGGGCGTGTCAGTCGCCCCGGGGCAGACGGGCGGGGGGCGTGTCAGTCGCCCCGGGGCGGCGGGGGCGGGGGGGCGTGTCAGTCGCCCCGGGGCAGACGGGCGGGGGGCGTGTCAGTCGCCCCGGGGCAGACGGGCGGGGGCGGGCGTGGCGCGTCAGTCGCCCGGGGCAGACGGGCGGGGGCGTGGCTGGTACCTGTTTGAATCGGGCCAGTTCTTTTAAGGCTCGTCCCCACTGCTGTTTATAATGAAGCTTCGACTTAGTGGTCGACTCCAACTTCCTCTCCAACTCCACCTGAAACACACAACACACACACACACACATACACACACATACACACACACACACACACACACACACACACACACACACACACAAGTTACACTTTTTCTGTAAGCCTCTGGTCTGGTCCGTGGTCCAGTCATTGATCTAGTCCTCAGTCTACACTCAGGTCTCTGGTCCTGGTCTCCAGTCCCGGTCGAGTCTCTGGTCTCGGGCGAGTCTCGGGTCCAGGTCCAGTACCTTCTCGAGCGTGAGCAGGTTGATCTCAGACTGGAGTCTGAACTCTGGTCTGATGTTCTGTTGTTCTCTGTACAGATGAAACTCTTTCTCCAGACTCTTGTATTTGGCCTCAGCGTCTGAAATCTGAAAACATCACACTTTATATCAGTAAATACAACACACGTCAAAAACACACACACACACACACACACACACACACACACACACAGACATGAGAGAGACATGTGAAAAGTTTCAGCTGAAACTGGACAAAGTTTTGATCTCCAGATCCTTCTAGAAAAGACGCTGCTCAACAAATAAACTTTGCTTTTCCAGACGCAAAAATAGAAATGTCTGAAAATACAAAAGTGCAATGACCAAGTCCAAACCCAGCACCTGTCTCTACAGCGCCCCCTGTGGTCACATGTACCTGCTGCAGTAGTGTCTCTAGCGCCCCCTGTGGTCACGTTTGTTCCTGTACCTGCTGCAGTAGTGTCTCTAGCGCCCCCTGTGGTCACGTTTGTTCCTGTACCTGCTGCAGTAGTGTCTCTAGCGCCCCCTGTGGTCACGTTTGTTCCTGTACGTGCTGCAGTAGTGTCTCTAGCGCCCCCTGTGGTCACGTTTGTTCCTGTACGTGCTGCAGTAGTGTCTCTAGCGCCCCCTGTGGTCACGTTTGTTCCTGTTCCTGTACGTGCTGCAGTAGTGTCTCTAGCGCCCCCTGTGGTCACGTTTGTTCCTGTACCTGCTGCAGGAGTCTCTTCCTCTCCTCCTCCAGCAGGCGGCTCTTGTCTCTCTCTAGCGCCACACGGTGGTCACAGTCGAGCTGCAGTCTGCGTCCGCTCTCCTTCAGCTCTGTGAGGGTGAGGGCGTGTTCAGCGCGGAGCTCCCTCTGCAGGCGCTCAGTCTGTACAGCAGGGGGCAGCAGAGAGAGAGAGAGAGAGAGGGGTTAACAGTGATATTTATGTGTGTTTAACGTGTGTTTACGTCTTTACACTCGTGAGCACAGAGAAACGTGACTCTGTGGAGTGTTATTCTCTCAGACCTGAATCTCGGCCTCCTTCAGGCGTTTCTCTCTCGTCTCTAGATCAGTCAGAGTTTTGTGGAGCTGCTCCTCCAGACGCTGGAACTCCTCCTCCTGAAACAAACACATGAAACTGTTTCACACACACAGAGCCGCCCAGAACACACACATGTGTACTGTACTCTGTGCAGGTGAGACTGTAGACACAGCCGCCCTGGGACAGACTGAGCCATCAGCCCCTCCCACCACCAACACTCACACACCAACACACACACAGGCAAAAAGGGTGAAGTGTGTTGCCCAAGGACACAAAAACAGCCCCACATCACACACACTTTAAGTCTGAATATGAAAGTGAAACATGTTTAGGGTGTGAGACCTTCTTCTGCAGCAGAGCCTCTCGCTCCTGGTCCCTCCTCCTCCACTCCTCCGCCAGAGCCTGCATGTGACTCTGCTCCTTCTGCTGCAACTACAACACAAAACACACACACAAAGACGCACAAACACAAAACACACACATGGACACACAAATACACAAACACAAAACACACACATGGACACACAAATACACAAAACACACACAAACACAAAACACACACATGGACACACAAATACACAAACACACACAAACACAACAAACACAAATACACACACAAACACAAACACAAAACACACACAAATACACACACAAACACAAAACACACACATGGACACACAAATACACAAACACACACAAACACAAAACACACACAAGAGAGACACAGAGACACAAAGTTATAACAGAGCTGGACTTGACCTGACTCCAGTTTGACCCTGGTCTAAGTCTACGGTTGATCGAAATCTGAGTCCAAGTTTGATCCCGGTCTGAGTCTAAGTTTGATCCCGGTCTGAGTCTAAGTTTGATCCCGGTCTGAGTCTAAGTTTGATCCCGGTCTGAGTCTAAGTTTGATCCCGGTCTGAGTCTAAGTTTGATCCCGGTCTGAGTCTAAGTTTGATCCCGGTCTGAGTCTAAGTTTGACCAGAGTCTGAGTCTAAGTTTGACCAGAGTCTGAGTCTAAGGCTGCGTTCAGACTGCAGCCTGAAGTGACCCAAATCCGATTTTTTGGCTTCTATGTTCCTGTATCCGATCTTTTAATGTCAGTCTGAACCACACAGATCCGATTTTTTCAAATGTGACCCAGGACACTTGGATATGTGCTCCTGAATCCGATACATATCTGATCTTTTGACATGTGACTTCAGTCTGAACGGCCAAAGCGCATCCATCCACCTACACGTCATTAACAAGCGACAAACGTCACTATTCTGCGCTGAAGCAGGCGGAAACCGCTACTGTAAAATCTCCAGGTGCTCAATGCTCGCGACCATATTTGGACAACTTCCGTAAACACAGAGCACGCTCGCTGCGGTTGACGCATGGGGTTGACGTCATCGTGTCTCCAGTGCACATGCGGGACACTTTCGGGCCGTCTGAAGTCACAGACAAGTCGCATTTAATTGGACATGTGAACGACCTCGCAAAAACATCGGATTTCACAAAAAAATCGGAATTGAGCATTAAGCCCTGCAGTCTGAACGTAGCTGAAGTTTGATCCAGTCTGTCCTTCTGCAGTACCACTTGAGTCCACAGGAGGGCGCCGTTACCTGGTGGTCAAACAGTTCTTCCTGCTGCTCCTTCCACATCTCCAGCTCCAGAGCAGCTCGGTACTCCAGGGTCTGTCTGGGAGGGACGAGGGGAGGGGGGGCAGGGAGCGGGGGCAGGAGCGGGGGCAGGGCGGGGACAGAGGTGGCGGTAGGGGGCGCTGTAGAGTCCGGGGCTGGGGGTTGGACTGGGGCTGGGTCGCTCTGGGAACAAGAGTAAAAACATTTGTGGTGATAATTATGAGCTCATTAAACTCCAGAGGACGACACGGAGCTGAAATAAAGACAAAACTGAGAAATAAAAACCCCAGGGTCATGGACAGCGGGGTCAAAGGTCAAAGGTCAGGCAGATCGAGCCGGATCACGCCCACAATCACTTCTTGTAGTAGTAGTAGTAGTAGTAGTTCTTCGTATGAGTAAATATACTTATAACCTGCGTGGACTCTGACTCGGTGTAGTAGTTTTATGTAGTATAACAACTAGTTTTAAGTCATAGTAATAGTTTTCTGTAGTAGTAGAAATAGTAGTACTTTTATGTAGTAAAAGTGTTATATAGTAGTTTTATGTAGTAGTAGTAGTTTTATGTAGTAGAAGTAGTACTTTTATGTAGTAGTACTTTTATGTAGTAGAAGTAGTACTTTTATGTAGTAGTAGTTTTATGTAGTAGAAGTAGTACTTTTATGTAGTAGTACTTTTATGTAATAGTTTTGTGTAGTAGTTTTATGTAGTAGTTAGTAGTAGTAGTAGTAGTAGTAGTAGTAGTAGTACTTTTATGTAGTAGTACTTTTATGTAGTAGTTTTGTGTAGTAGTTTTATGTATTAGTTTTATGTAGTAGTAGTAGTAGTTTAATGTAGTAGTAATGTTATGTAGTACTTTTATGTAGTAGTAGTTTTATGTAGTAGTTTTATGTAGTAGCAGTAGTAGTACTTTTTTGTAGAAGCAGGATTATGTAGCAGTAGTAGTAGTTTTATGTAGTAGCAGTAGTAGTACTTTTTTGTGGAAGTAGGATTATGTAGCAGTAGTAGTAGTAGTTTTATGTAGTAGTAATAATTTTTTGTAGTAATAGTAGTTTTATGTAGTAATAGTGTTATGTAGTAATAGTAGTAGTATGTAGTAGAAGTAGTAATTTTATGTAGCAGTAGTAGTGTTATGTAGTAATAGTAGTATGTAGTACGTAGTATGTAGTAGTAGTAGTAGTTGTATGTAGTAGTAGTACTAGTTTTATGTAGCAGTAGGTTTATGTAGTAGTAGTAGTAGTTTTGTGTAGTTGTAAATATGATCACTGTTGTTCTGACCGGAGTGGAGACGGACACGATGACCTGTGTGGCTCTGAGCAGACCCAGGTCGTAGTAGTAGTAGTTTTATATAGTTATAGTAGTAGTAGTAGTAGTAGTAGTAGTAGTAGTAGTAGTAGTAGCAGTAGTAGCAGTAGTAGTAGCAGTAGTAGTAGTAGTAGTAGTAGTAGTAGCAGTAGTAGTAGTAGCAGTAGTAGTAGTAGTAGTAGTAGTAGTAGTAGTAGTAGTAGTAGTAGTAGTAGCAGTAGTAGTAGTAGTAGTAGTAGTAGTAGTAGTAGCAGTAGTAGTAGTAGTAGTAGTAGTAGTAGTAGTAGTAGTAGTAGTAGTAGTAGTAGTAGTAGTAGTAGTAGTAGTAGTAGTAGTAGTAGCAGTAGTAGTAGTAGTAGTAGTAGTAGTAGCAGTAGTAGTAGTAGCAGTAGTAGTAGCAGTAGTAGTAGTAGTAGTAGTAGTAGCAGTAGTAGTAGCAGTAGTAGCAGTAGTAGTAGTCAGTAGTAGTAGTAGCAGTAGTAGTAGTAGTAGTACAGTAGCATCAGTAGTAGTAGTACAGTAGTAGTAGCAGTAGCAGTAGTAGTAGCAGTAGTAGTAGCAGTAGTAGTAGTAGTAGTAGTAGTAGTAGTAGTAGCAGTAGTAGTAGTAGTAGTAGTAGTAGTAGTAGTACAGTAGTAGTAGTAGCAGTAGTAGTAGTAGTAGCAGTAGTAGTAGCACAGTAGTAGACAGCAGTAGTAGTAGTAGCAGTAGTCCAGTAGTAGCAGTAGTAGCAGTAGCAGTAGCAGTAGTAGTAGCAGTCAGCAGTAGTAGGCAGTAGTAGTAGTAGTAGTAGTAGCAGTAGTAGTAGCAGTAGTAGTAGTAGCAGTAGCAGCAGTAGTAGCAGTCTTCAGTAGCCTAGTAGGGGTAGTAGTAGTACAGCAGGTCAGACAGTAGTCAGTAACAGTAGTAGCATTTAAATATTTCACTTTCCCTGATCAAACGCGTCGCACCTGTCGACGCGCAGGAAGGGCACCCTGTCCCGGTGCGTCTGCCTCCAGCCCCGCTCCCCCGACGACGACGACCTCTGACCTTTGACCCGGGGCGACCTGAGCAGGTGAGACAGCTGCAGCGAGGCTCGGCCAATCAGCTCGTCCCGTGAGCTGAGGGGGCGGTGCCACAGCTCCACCACCAGCGGCGTTCTGACGGCACACGGCGAGGACGGGAATTAACGGGGGAAATACTTTCACAAAACATTTTACAAACTAAGAATTAAAATGTTTTTACTGTTATTTATTTATTTTTACAATATTGTACATTTAGAATCGTTTTGGGGATAAATGTTCGCTCTTTTGAATTTCAATTAAGAACGAAAAACAATAAAATGGGAAAACAGTTTCTTATTTCATTTTTCTGTTTAAGTGTCAAACAAAAAAACAGATTTCAACCTCAATTTCCAATATTTAATTTAAAGTTTATTTCAAATAACATAAAAAAACTGTCTCGGTGACTTTTTTAATTTTGATATTTTATTCTCTGGTTTAAAATAAACTATAATAAACAGATTTTTTTTTGTTCTATGTGTCGACTGAACAAAGGAGAGTTTATCAGTGTTTCCTGTTTCTCATCGTGGATCAATAACGACTTTCTAAGACGTGAAAATAAAAACGCGTCGCTGTAAAAGAAGAAACATGTTTGTCAACGAAACTGCAACGATTTTTCAGGTGAGTTCTTCAGCAGCAGAACTTTAAATAAACCATCGGAAATCAAATATCAACATTAAAATGGACACGAGACTGTAATAAAAAGGAAAAATCAAATAAACTGTTTTCCCATTTTATTGTTTTCGTTCTGAATTGAAATTCAAAAGAACAAATGGCACACGAACCCATTTCCAATATTTAATTTAAAGTTTATTTCAAATAACATCAAAAAACAGTCTGTGTTTATTTTAATGTTGATATTTTATTCTCTCTGGTTTATTTGAAGTTTTGCTGCTGAAGGACGAACCTGAAAAATCGTTGCAGTTTCGTGGACAAACATGTTTCTTCTTTTACAGTGACGCGTTTTTATTTTCACGTTTTAGAAAGTCACTGTTGATCCACGACAAAAAAGAAACGGGAAGCAGCGAGAAACTCTTTGTTCAGTTGACTCCACAGAACTAGAATAAAATCAGAGCAGCAGAACTTCCGCGGTAAATAAACCAAAAAAAGAATAAAATATCAAAATTAAAATACTGTTTTTTGATTGGTTTGATGTGACTGATTTATTTGACATAAAGTTTAAATTAAATATCGGAAATAGAAGTTAAAATCAGTTTTTTTGTTTGACACTAAAAAGGAAAAATGAAATAAAGTGTTTTCCCATTTTATTGTTTTCGTTCTGAATTAAAATTCAAAAGAACAAATGGCACACGAACCTATTTCCAATATTCAATTTAAAGTTTATTACAAATAACATCAAAAAACAGTCTGTGTTTATTTTAATGTTGATATTTTATTCTCTCTGGTTTATTTGAAGTTTTGCTGCTGATTGTTAATTGCTAATTGTTTATCTCAGTCATTAAATCACACCTCAAACTGTTAAAGGCCTTTGTGTGTTTGTGTGTTGGTTTTGTTGTGTGTAAAAGCTGCAGACTTTGTAGTTCAGACTCTATAAACACTATGTGACGTGAGTGTGCAGCGCCCTCTGCTGGACACAGGAGGGTACGACACTCAGGCCTGACGCTGATTCGTCCAAAAGGAGAAAACTGTGAA
>NW_026571353.1:41982869-42000369 GCF_026225935.1 Boleophthalmus pectinirostris | reverse complement strand
GAATTTGTGATTTGATAATTATATCCATTTAAAATTTTATTTGATTATCAGATGGTCCCGGTCAAGCAGAAGTAAACATCAAGGCCAAAAATTCAAGTTGATGCGTCTGATATAAAAGTGTATTGAACAGATACATATGTCTCTAGTTTATCAAACTGTTGACCTTTTTTCTGTTCCATTTTTGGTTCTAAAGTTCCATTTGTTTTAAACAGACCATGTATGAAACATGGAACAAAAATTATTTCCCAAATTTCAAAGACCTGAAAATCATGTAAATAAATGGATGATTTCATCATATCTTGTGTTATTCCATCTTTGAACTGTTGATGAAGGGACAGGATTTTTAAAAATAAATTAATTTTAAATGATAAAAATGTTCTTGGAAGGACTGACATATTTTATAGAAATAGTTTCTTTCATTTTGAAGTAATATTAAAGTTTTCAGAAGAAAAAAGCCACAAATGATGTAAAATCCTGCACCTTCTACTTGTTTGTACAATTTTCCCTCCGTTACTTTTCCCTCCGTTACCATGAACTTTCTTAATAAAAAATCTCATGAGTCAAAAAGTCAGAGGTTTTTCAACCTAATCTTGTACCATATGGTAGAAAACTATATGAAGCAAATATTCAAACCAGTTTGTTAAGGATATGGAAGTGAGAACCAAGAGTTATCACTGTTTGGATTTATTGACCAAAAAGTGCTGCATATTTCATTCCCTCCGTTACCGACATGAGTTTTTTATTTTTTGTCTTGAACTTGAAAGAATATCACAGGTTTAACTTGACCCTGTTGGAGTGTAACTCTTTCCTACATTCTGATACTTATTTCAATAGTCAAAGAGCTATTTGAATGTCAAAAAATCTGACCCGTTTCCCTCCGAGAACTATAACGTGAAAAGTAAAGGAACGGAGAAGTCGGAAACGTAAGTAAAAGTAATTTATTGTTTTATCATTATTCGTTTCACGTTGTAGTTCTTCTTCTTCACTTGCCGCTTGATCGGTCCGTCGGAAAATAGAGTCCCACGGTCACTTCTGTTGCGGCTTTTTAATGTGTTGCGGCTTTTTAATGTGTTGTGGCTTTTTAATGTGTTGCAGCATTTGCGTTTGTTGTGACCCCTCTCAGCTTCCGTACTACATACAAAGAATTACAATAGTCCAGGCGTGATGTTATGGCTTTACTTTAGCGAGGAGCCTCAATATGAAAGAAGATTAGAAGAGACGAGATGATTCCAAACAGCACGTACGTCTGCAGGCTTCATTTACTTCAGTGGGTTTGATCACAGTCGCTCAAGTCCAGAGACGCGAACTACACCGGAAGTTTCACCGCATGTTTCCAAACGTGTTCCTGGTTTGTGACGTAAGCGTGAATAGAGACTATAAAGCTTCAGACCAACAATGTTCTACAGCTGCACACCTCTACTCTGTTCTGTGATTGGGTGAGCTCTGACACAGTTCTGGTCTGTGATTGGCTGAGTTCTGACACAGTTCTGGTCTGTGATTGGCCGAGTTCTGACACAGTTCTGGTCTGTGATTGGCTGAGATCTGACACAGTTCTGGTCTGTGATTGGCTGAGTTCTGACACAGTTCTGGTCTGTGATTGGCTGAGTTCTGACACAGTTCTGGTCTGTGATTGGCTGAGTTCTGACACAGTTCTGGTCTGTGATTGGCTGAGTTCTGACACAGTTCTGGTCTGTGATTGGCTGAGATCTGACAGTTCTGGTCTGTGATTGGGTGAGTTCTGACACAGTTCTGGTCTGTGATTGGCCGAGTTCTGACACAGTTCTGGTCTGTGATTGGCTGAGTTCTGACACAGTTCTGGTCTGTGATTGGCTGAGTTCTGACACAGTTCTGGTCTGTGATTGGCCGAGTTCTAACACAGTTCTGGTCTGTGATTGGCTGAGTTCTGACACAGTTCTGGTCTGTGATTGGCTGAGTTCTGACACAGTTCTGGTCTGTGATTGGCTGAGTTCTGACCTGTTGCAGTTTGGTAGCGAAGGCCACAGTGACGGAGAGCATGAACATGTCGGCGCACAGATCCTCAGGTCCGATCTGATGAAACCCCCGATCTGCGACCAGCACCGGCTGCAGCCTGTCGGGGAGGAGGTCCAGAGCTGGAGACGCTGAGACAGAGAAGACATTTAAAACACACTTATAAAAACAGGAAAACATCAACCAGAAAGAGCGTGACATTCAAAAGAGCAGATCTTCATGGAGCAGAGGGATAAAAACACGTGTAAAAACTCTTATAACGTCTCGCGTGGACCTGTGGGAGACTGACCCGTCCTTGGAGGAGCCTGTTTGGCCTTGAACTTGTCCAGCGACGCTGGCTCTGGTTTGGAGTCGGTCTCCAGCTGCGCGGACAGAAGCAGCGCAGGCTTCAGTTTGGTGTATTTACTGCTGAGGAGAGGAAACCAGCGCGGCTCCTGACAGACGAGAGAGAGGAGAGGGCAGAGGTCAGGTGAGACAGGTGAGACAGGTGAGACAGGTGAGACAGGTGAGAGTGTCAGGTGGAGTTTGCTGTAACTGTCAGGTACAGATGTGTGACCTGGTTTATGGTTCAGATCTCTAACTCCTGGAACTCTCCACATGAAACAAAAACTGACACAAAGTTCAGCTTCTTCTGTCTGGAGAATCAACTAAAGTCACAGGATTTTTAGACAGTCGCTTCAGAAGAGGAGCGATTCCCCGTTACTGAAGCCATTATTAAACCCCAAAGATGCGAGATCAATGTGACGAGTTTGTGAAGCTGATAATGAGGAGGAGAAACATTTGTGGAGCAGAAGTTTGGAGGTTTCTTTCATAAACAGTTAATCTCCTACAGGTCAATAGTTGAGTTTCAGCTGACGTCATTGTTATTAAAAGTCCGCGTTGCTGCTGGGAAATATTTTGGTCGGAAGCAAGAAACACGGTAGCGTCAAACACAGTGTGTAACCTCGTGTATTTCTCCCCGATAATGGTAAATTCCTGCTGCATTATCAGATGCACAAATAGAAGCACGGAAGAAGGAAAATGTCTTTTTCGTATTCTGCATGAAAAGAACCACTAACGGTGAATTAAACGACTTTCAAACATCCGCAGAGCAAACGTAGAAGATCCTAACAAACCGTGGACTCAACAAGTTCAACAACACATCCAGACTCTTGGAGGTTTTCATCTTTTCTGCTGTGAATGGCCCAGGAGTTTCACCAAGTCATTGTGGATGTCGCCCAAGTGAATATTTGTCCAGGGAGTTGGAGATTCTGACCAGAAGTTTGGTTTGGTCCAGACTCTGTCGGGGTTGAAAAGGGTGATTTTGTCGTCCGTCGATGTTTTATGACCAATTTCTGGTCAAATGGTCTTGGGTCGTCTGCCGTTAGAGTGGAGAAATAACCGGGATCAATACCCTTTACGTGCTTTCTCACTCCGTCCGTCATGTTGAATTAGTGTTTCTTGCCGCCGACCAAAATAATTCCCAGCAGCAACGCACGCTTTTGTCAACAATGAAACTCGCCTATAGTGTTCTCTGTAGTGTTCTAAGAGTGTTCTATATGGTGTTGTATGAGTGAGTCTGACCTGTTTGATTTCTTGCACTGATCTCAGGTCCAGGACGATGTATCCCACACTCTCGCTCTTTTTACTGACCGAGTCCACGGCCAAACACTGGAGTTTAATGGGCGTCCTCTGCAGCCTGAGACGACACACAGAAGAACACAGGGATATTATTTACTAGAACTTAACACAACTGTTTGACCCTGTGGATTTGAAAAAGTGTATATCTGTATCGGCCACAACAGCAAAACTAATACCAGCTTCAAAAGTCCACATCGGCCCGTCCCTCGTAATAAGACTTTGTCTCATCTGTATGTTCTTTTAAAGAGACAATATTTTACTGTAACACATCACATATTTAGATCTCCATGTTCCTTTTACTGTTTTGTATGAACAGATGAACATGTTTTAAGTTTCTCTGACTTTTCTCTCCCATTGCTCTCTGTGCTAAGTCCCTCCCCCTTCAGAGCACTGTCACACACACTCGTTGTGCGTCGCACTAATGAAACTCCTGCACAAACATCAGGTTTGTTGTGTCGCTGTGTTCAGTCTATGTCGTGTTTTTGTGTTTTTATTGAGAGTTGTCGCGTGGGAGCATGTGGGGGGGCGGAGCCTCGTACAGACTCGTACTGCAGCGAACTGTAAGGAGGGTTTGAATAGGGCTCAGGGGAGATCGCTAGATTACCCAGACATGCACGGATGACTCTAAAAGCTCTTCAGACGGGTTTTTCATTAGAACATGAGAGAAAACTCCAAAAAATCATGTTTGCATAACACGCCCCCTTTAGGATGTACTGTGTTGTGTACCTGTGTGTGTTGTGTACCTGTGTGTGTTGTGTACCTGTGTGTGTTGTGTACCTGTGTGTGTTGTGTACCTGTGTGTGTTGTGTACCTGTGTGTGTTGTGTACTGTGTGTGTTGTGCGTCTGTGTGTGTTGTGTACCTGTGTGTGTTGTGTACCTGTGTGTGTTGTGCGTCTGTGTGTGTTGTGTACCTGTGTTGTGTTGTGTACCTGTGTGTGTTGTGTGCCTGTGTGTGTTGTGCGTCGTGTGTGTTGTGCGTCTGTGTGTGTTGTGTACCTGTGCTGGTGCAGTGTGCGTCTGTGTGTGTTGTGCGTCTGTGTGTGTTGTGCGTCTGTGTGTGTTTGCGTGTGTGTGTTGTGCGTCTGTGTGTGTTGTGCGTCTGTGTGTGTTGTGCGTCTGTGTGTGTTGTGTACCTGTGCTGGTGCAGTGTGCGTCTGTGTGTGTTGTGCGTCTGTGTGTGTTGTGTGTGTACCTGTGCTGGTGCAGTGTGCGTCGTGTGTTTGTGCGTCTGTGTGTGTTGTGTACCTGTGCTGGTGCAGTGTGCGTCGGTGTGTTGTGCGTCTGTGTGTGTTGTGTACCTGTGCTGGTGCAGTGTGCGTCTGTGTGTGTTGTGCGTCTGTGTGTTGTGTACCTGTGTGTGTTGTGCGTCTGTGTGTGTTGTGTACCTGTGCTGGTGCAGTGTGCGTCGGTGTGTTGTGCGTCTGTGTGTGTTGTGTACCTGTGCTGGTGCAGTGTGCGTCGGTGTGTTGTGCGTCTGTGTGTGTTGTGTACCTGTGCTGGTGCAGTGTGCGTCGGTTCAGTTCCCAGGCGAGCTCGGTGCTGAACTGGGGCTGTTCTCGATGTTCCACTGGGTCTGTGCTCAGAGTCTCTCCGTCGAAACTGGCCTGGACGACCAGACTGAGGCGCGAGCTCTTCGGGAAGTGACGACCTGCAGCACGGAGCCGAGAGGTCACAACGTGTACAACAATTATTTATTTCACGTTTAAGCGGCGAGAGTGCAGAGTGTGATTAACTGGAGCTGTCAAAGAGCTCAAACAACAGTTATTACCTTTTATTAGAGCAGATTAAAGGTCCTGTATTACACAAAACTGTCTCTTCTGAGCTTTAAGTTACATTATAAAACTGTTACCTCCTCAAAAACAGAACCTGGAGTTGTGTTTTGTTTATTCACATGTTTAATTAGAGATTTCAAATCCCAAGACCGAAATGATCCAAATAATGATTTAAGTGAAGGTGTGTGGAGTTTAAAAACACAGTGGAGCACGACGTATGACATCACTGTGTTTTCTGTTTGAGAAAAGAACTAAATCTGCAGAGTTTGTCTATTAAACGTGTGTGAATGGAACAAAACACAACTCCAAGTCTGTTTGTGACGAGGAAA
Organism: Boleophthalmus pectinirostris; assembly: GCF_026225935.1. NCBI lineage: Eukaryota > Metazoa > Chordata > Actinopteri > Gobiiformes > Gobiidae > Boleophthalmus > Boleophthalmus pectinirostris. The sequence goes on along the minus strand of NW_026571353.1, from coordinate 41,994,658 downwards.
CAACATCAGAACACAGATCAGAAAAACAGTGCAACTTATTCTCTTTAAACTAAGACAGCAGATTTGTAAATGAATTATAATTTATTTAAATTCATATTTATGTAATTAAGGTTTCTAGTCACTAAACTTTCTCTGCCATTCTAAACGTACATGGAGCTCAAACCCTTTTGGCCCTGACCAAAATAATTTCAATTATTTAGTCACTGCATTTTTTTTCTTACCGAATTTATATTAATAACAAACATTATGATAGAAAAATAGAAAGTAATAGAACAATGTACACAGTCAAAACAATCACATCTTTAACCATAAGCACTTCTGTTTGTGACTTTTATAAAGGTTTTGGCGTTTAGTAAATGACCTAAATGAGTTATGTATGTGATTAAACAAGAGTGTATTTCACATTTAGGCAGAGAAAGTTCAGAGCGAGAATAACAGGAGCTGTCAAAGTGCTCAAACACATGTACACAACATTTATAATAATAACACACATTTATATTAATCATGTATTACGATCAGTGTTGGGGAGTAACAGATTACATGTACCGGCATTACATAATCAGAGTACAAATGATGAGTAACTGTATTCAGTTACAGTTACTGTTTCAGTGAGTGGTGAATTGGATTACAGTTACTTTGTTGAAATAAATGGATTACACAGAGGGATTTTCCTGTTTTCACATTTTGAGCTAAATCCCTTTTTTTTTCCCCCTCCAGTAATTCCACTCATTCCCAGAAACTAAACCAGGTCTAAAACAAGACTAAACCAGGACTAAACCAGGACTAAAACCAGGTCTAAAACAGGACTAAACCAGGACTAAAAGCAGGTCTAAACTAGATCTTAACCAGGTCTAAAACCAGTCAAAAACCAGGACTAAAAGCGGGTCTAAACTAGATCTAAACCAGATCTAAACCAGGTCTAAACCAGGTCTAAACCAGGACTAAACCAGGACTAAAACAGGACTAAACCAGGACTAAAACAGGACTAAAACAGGACTAAACCAGGACTAAAACCAGGACTAAAACAGGACTAAAACAGGACTAAATCCTGCTGTGTGGACGTGTTTCCTCGTCTTGTATCAATAATATTTTTAATTTGGTTCAGTAAAGTCTGGTCTTTTAATTTTCTTTTATCAGACAAAACTTCTTATGTGAAGATTTCCTCGTCTTTGTTTCTCTACAGAAAATCAAGTAATCCAAAGTAATCAGATTACATTACTCACTTTAAGTTATTTAATGGATTATGTTACAAACTACATTTTGGGGTAGGGGTGGGCGATATATCGATATTTTAAATATATCGAGATAGTTTTTAAACTCGATATGAATTCTGACATATCGTATATATCGATATAATGCTTATATTAAATTTGATTTCGCCGCTTCGCTTGTTTACCTTCTCTCTCGTCGCCTCCGCCTCCCTGATTTTGTTTGCTCGTGTCTCCTTCACTCCTCACTGTCACCGTGAACACCCGAAAGTTGGTGCCAGTGAAAAACTTCAAGCACCACGAACCTTTTCCACCATTTACAGACAAAACCATCAGCAGCACATCCTCATGTTCCACCGAGTCGCGTCCTTTAGTCTGAAAGAAGCTGAACGAGCTGAGCTGCAGGAGAAGTGCTGTTTATGCAAATGAGTCATGCGCTTAAGTTTTGTTTCTGTAAAATGTAAACACACGTGTGCAAAACTGCATTAAACACTTTATTATCTCAAACGAGCTGATGTGGCTCTAGAGTCGTTATGCTTTATATATTGTAAAGTTTAGTCATGTAAAGTTTATTTATGCAGAATATTTTTATTAATAATCTGCTTCAGTGTCAACTTGTACAATAGTGTTTGGAAACGTTGGGTTTGATCTGCAGTGGATTGTGGGATTAAACCTCAGATCCTCACTGCTGGAACATGGATCTATTGAAATAAGGAACATCCTGAGCTTCTTCTGCTAAAGGAGCTCATGGTTCTGGTTCTGGTCTGGATGGTTAACAGAGTTAATGCAAAGATGAGCTTGTGTTGAGTGGTTTTATTTATGAATGAAAAGAAGGAAATATGTATTATTTCTTTTATTTTACAGTTAAATTATTATTTATGTAATTAGGGTTTTTGTAATCTTAAGTGTTCCTATATGAACTGCCGACCTCTTATACTTCAATAAAAAAAAAAGACCTTGTGGAATTGGCAGATTTGTTTTTGCAGTTTTCAGTTTTAGGGGGTTATTTTTTCTTGAACATATATCGAGATATATATCGTATATCGAGATTTTTTGATCCATATCGCCCAGCCCTATTTTGGGGTATGTAATCTGTAATCTGTAGGGAATTACATTTTAAAAGTCACCTTCCCAACACTGATTACGATAGAAAAACAGAAAGGAATATAAAAATGTACAGTCAAAATAATCACATTTTAAACTAGAAGGACTTCTGTTTCTGAGTGTCCAGCCTCCTGTCACTTTCACCTGACTTTTATAAAGGGTTGGGTGTTTAATAAATGATCAAAATGAAAAATATTGTGATTAAAAGGGGTTCATAAACATCACAAACACAAAATAAATTCAGTTTATCTTTAATCCAGCTCAGTAAACTTCACGGGCCTTTTAAACCGCCCACACTCCGCCAGAGTTTATGTCTTTTTGCTCGTGTTGTTTCTGCGGACACAACAGGTCGAAGCAAGACAATTCGTGGTTTAATGTAACGCGTTTTTATCTAAATTATAAGTTTAATTCCCTCGTGTTTATCTGTTTAAATCCCTCACCTTCTAAAACTGACACGACGATCAGCAGCTGTTCACTTTTGGAGCCCATTCTTCATTTGTAACACCTCCACAAAGCGCTTTTAAAGTCTTTATTTAATGCCGTTCTTTAAAGTTTAGTTTCCCCCGGAGAGTGCGCGCTGTCCCGGTGTAAAACCCGCAGAAACGTCGCTGTATTTGGAGTTTATTTGCCCGTTTCTCTCCCGTTTGTCTCGGTTTGTTTGGGGGGAAGCGCTGTGACCGTTGGCGCTGCCCGATCCGTAACTTTGGCGCCTCCCATTTTGTTTTAGAACCGGAAGAGACGTAGAGGACGGGTAAGGGACGGCGCAGCTCCTCTGGCGGCGGGAGGAGGGTACTGCGGAATTAAAATATGTTCAAATTAAAAAGTTAAATATTTAAATTGTGGAACTTGATGGCTGCAAAATAAATAAATAAATAAAATTAAAACAGTAAAAATAATAAAATAAAATAAAAACAATAAAAACTAAATAAAAACAATACAAAACAAAACAAAATAAAATAAAACAAAATTAATACAATAAAAAACTAATAAAAACTAAATAAAAACATAAAAAACATAAAAACAATAAATAAAATAATAAAACAATAAAATAAAAACAATACAAAACAAAACAAAATAAAATAAAACAAAATAAAACAAAATAGATGGTTTAAATAAATATGTTTGCCAGGGTTCTAAGTCCTGGTTTAATTCAGGTTTAGTCCTGATTTAGACCTGGTTTAGTCTAGGGCTGGTTTGGGCTGGTAAGTGTTTTTAAAAGAAAAAAATTCCACTTTGGATCTTTTTATTTGTTTATTATCAGGTCCCCATTTGTTGTGCTTCAGTCTTTCTAGGCTCATGCTTCATTAAATAAAAAACATGACATCATGAAGTAGATTTAAAATAATATACAGATCGTGGCAGCAGTACATAGGTGTTGTTAATGAACTGTATTTTAAAGGATAATAATACTTTTAGGAGATACTGACAGAGGTGGGACCAAGTCGTTGTTTTGCGAGTCTCAAGTACGCCTCAAGTCTTTGACCTCAAGTCCGAGTCAAGTCCCAAGTCAAATACAGGCAAGTCCAAGTCGAGTCTCAAATCACTGGCCCATAAATCCAAGTCAAGTCCAAGTCGCCTGCTTTGAGCTTCAAGTCATTTCAAGTCTTTAGACCAAAGCACCAACTATAGCTCAGATTTTTTCCAATTTATCAGACTTTTGAGATAAATTGTACTTATAAAGTCATAGTATACGTGTATATGAGTATTTATAGAGTTTATAAGAGTTGTAGAAATGTACATTTTTCCTTTTTAAATGTGTTGACAAGATCTTAGAGTGAATCTTTACAGTCAGAATAGAAAAATTCTGAGTTAAAAGTGCTTCTCAAGTCACAGGCCTCAAGTCTGAGTCAAGTCCCAAGTTACTGACCTTCAAGTCCAAGTCGAGTCCCAAGTCTTAGTCCATTTTATCAAGTCAAGTCTCAAGTCCTAAAAATAGTGACTCAAGTCTGACTCGAGTCCAAGTCACAACCTGCACAACCCCCCACACGGACGACAGTGAATGTGAGTATCTTTTGAAGATAATGATACATTTGAAATCTTGTATTTAAAGAAAATAGAATGAATGAATTAAATTGGTTAAAATATTTAATGACGAATTGGACTGTGATTATTTTAAGAAGACACTGTTGTAGATGAAATGTTGTTAGAGCTGTTTAATGTAAATAGTTTCTTTAATGTGCTCGGAGCTAAATCTGGCACAGAGCATCTTTTTATTAATGTTTTCCTTGTTTTAAATAAAATAAATCAGTGAAGTAGTAGTAGTAGTAGTAGTAGTAGTAGTAGTAGTAGTAGTAGTAGCAGCAGTAGTAACAACAGTAGTAGTGTCTGTTTTCATAGTATTGAGACAAAATCAGCACTAAACTCTGTGTCGTGACTCTCATTGTCGTGTGTAGTTTGATCTTGATTGTGTGACTGTGGCTCCCTCGGCCGCTGATATGAAAAGTGCAGTGTTGGCCTTATCTCTGCTGAGTGTGTGCAACGGCGGCGAGGGGCTCAGATACAGCGAGGGGCTCAGATACGGCGAGGAGCGAGGAGCATTACAGCCGCTCAGATACAGAGGGGAGCATTAAAAAAGGCCACAGATACAGAACACATTACCACAGCTGCGCCCGGAGACGAATGCCCCGGCCTCTATCTGATCTGAGCCTGAATCTGTGTCACCGCCGACGACTTCGCCCCAAACTTTCACCACATTATCAACGAAGAGGAGCCGAGGAGCCGAGGAGCCGAGAAGCATGAGGAGCCGAGGAGCCGAGGAGCATGAGGAGCGAGGAGCCGAGGAGACGAGGAGACGAGAGCAGAGGAGAGGAGCAGAGGAGCCGAGGAGCCGAGGAGCATGAGGAGCCGAGGAGCCGAGGAGCCGAGGAGCCGAGAAGCATGAGGAGCCGAGGAGCCGAGGAGCCGAGGAGCATGAGGAGCACGAGGAGTCGAGGAGCCGAGGAGCCGAGGAGCCGAGGAGCATGAGGAGCATGAGGAGCCGAGGAGCCGAGGAGCATGAGGAGCACGAGGAGCCGAGGAGCCGAGGAGGAGCATGAGGAGCATGAGGAGCCGAGGAGCATGAGGAGCATGAGGAGCACGAGGAGCCGAGGAGCCGAGGAGCCGAGGAGCATGAGGAGCATGAGGAGCGAGGAGCCGAGGAGCCGAGGAGCCGAGGAGCATGAGGAGCATGAGGAGGAGCATGAGGAGCATGAGGAGCCGAGGAGCATGAGGAGCATGAGGAGCATGAGGAGCCGAGGAGCCGAGGGAGCATGAGGAGCATGAGGAGCCGAGGAGCCGAGGAGCCGAGGAGCCGAGGAGACGAGGAGCAGAGGAGCATGAGGAGACGAGGAGCCGAGGAGCCGAGGAGCCGAGGAGAGCATGAGGAGGAGGAGCGAGGAGCCGAGGAGCCGAGGAGCCGAGGAGCCGAGGAGGAGACGAGGAGCGAGGAGCCGAGGAGCCGAGGAGCCGAGGAGCCGAGGAGCCGAGGAGCCGCTCTCGTGTGGGGCCCGGGGAAAACTGTGGGATCTTTATTATTTATTGATTTATTTATCATGTTTATAAGAAACAACAGAACAAAGAACAGTTTCAATATTTGACTTTTTATGATTCTGGGTTCATCTTGTGCGTTGATCCTCGGGCCAGTTTCATGTCAAATTAAAAATGAAGATGTTAGTTTCTCTGATGGACGAGCTGCTCGTCTCTGCTGCTGATGTTGTGGCTTTGAATGTTCCGCACTGTGGCATTAAACTAGTGAATCTTGCCATTTTTTTTCAGTTGAGTGTATTTACTGTCAAAAATCCTCGGCCTGGTAGTTTCTCCTGCTTCACTTCACGTTTTATGCCACATTGCGGAACATTCCAGGTTGAAAAGTGACATCTCCATGGAGACTAGAAGGTTTCAGATCCTCCACTAGAAAAGTGACATAGTGAAACTTTAAACAATAACCAATCCCCAAGTTAAAGTTACAATAGTGTTTTCTTCTAAACCAAGGACTCATGTTTGTTTTGAGCACACGTTTGATACTGTACCTGCTCTGGGAGTGTGATGCTAACTGTAGGCACTGCTCTGTCTAAATTTTCTTTGTGTTTTGGTCGTTTTTAAGCAGATTTTCTGTATTTTACCGAAACAAACGACGTTTATGTCTCTCTTTACTGTTGGCAGGAAACAAATTTGTCAAGAGGAACTCCTGGGACATTTCTTGTATAAACTTGGGTGGTTTTGTATAAATCTGCTGGAACAGGAGACACAGGCTCAAAACTGGGACTGTCCCGGGGAAACAGGGACGTCTGGACACCAAACACCTAAGGCCTATTCGTGTAACAGATTACATGTACCACTGTTATGTAATCAGAGTACAAATGATGAGGAACTGTATTCAGTTACAGTTACTGTTTCAGTGAGTGGTAATTAGATTACAGTTACTTTGCTAAAATAAGTGGATTACAAGGCGGTATTTTCCTGTTTTCACATTTTGTGCTACATCCCATTTATTTATTTTTTTATTTCCGTAATTCCACTCATTGCCGGAAACTCAAACAGAACGCGACAGTAAGAGCGATGTAAACGTCATGTTCACGTTGGCGGCGTCAGTCGCACAGTGGACGAGGTGGAAGAGGCAGTAGAACAGACACAAACATACACAAACACACACAAACACACACACAAACACACACACAACACACAAACACACACTTCATCATCGTCATCAACCTGAGAACGCGCGGGTCACGTCTCCTTCTGTAGTTACAGCACAAACACCGACGTCTCATGCGCCGCGTGTGGACTGTGTTTTCTCGTGTAAACCTCCTCCTGTGAACCTCTAAACCAGAACTAACACCAGGACTAAAACCAGGACTAACCCAGTCCAGGACTAAACCAGGACTAAAACCAGGACTAACCCAGTCCAAGACTAAACCAGGACTAAACCAGGACTAAAACCAGGACTAAAACCAGGACTAAACAATATGACACTTAACAGTAGGTTGGACATAATTTAAGGTGATCTTATGCAAAAATAATTTCTCTATCAATAATATTTTTAATCTGGTTAAGGAAAGACTGGACTTTTTATTGTTTTTAAGCAGAAAAAACATCTCATGTGAACATATCCTGTAAACAGTGGCTTATTCATGGAGACTTTGGCTCAACAGACAATTTGAAGAAAACAAACAAGAATTTTCAGGATGTGGTTGGTACATTCAAGTAGTTTTACAAAACATGGCAATATCAAGTAATCCAGAGTATTCAGATTACATTACTCACTTTAAGTAATTTAATGGATTATGTTACAAACTACATTTTGGGATCTGTAATCTGTAGGGGAATATATTTTAAAAGTAAACTTCCCAACACTATTCGTACTTCATAAGAACATAAGAACATAAGAACACCGCTCAGTTGAGTAGAACTTCGTTTGGCAGTTCTGCAGCTCTGTCCCACATCTTCACTCTGTTTGATTATTTATGTAGACATGGTTTATCTTCTTCTTCGCTGGTGCAGAGCAAGAAAGCCAAATGGCAGGTCACCAAAAAAAAGAGTGGTCAGGCTGGAGGACGAAAAAAATCCCCTCGCTGTAAACCTCCCTGCAGTGGCCGGACGCCATCAAACACACGGAAACGTCCAACAATACGACTTCTACTCAAGTCAAACGGAGGTAAAGTACTAATGCTGAGCTAATGGGCCAAAGGGAGATGTTTGTGAATGAAAAAGATGTTCAAATAGGCAAGATGATCAATTATCTTAAATGTCTGTAATAACAATAGCAGAGTGAGGGGGGGGGCAGAGTGAGCAGGGTGGGGCAGGGAGGGGGCAGAGTGGCAGAGTGAGGGGCGGGGCAGAGTGAGGGGGCAGAGTGGGGGGCAGAGTGAGGGGGCAGAGTGAGGGGGCGGGGCAGAGTGAGGGGCGGGGCAGAGTGAGGGGGCGGAGAGTGAGGGGGGCAGAGTGAGGGGGCGGGGCAGAGTGAGGGGGCGGGGCAGAGTGAGGGGGCAGAGTGGGGCGGGGCAGAGTGAGGGGGCGGGGCAGTGAGGGGCGGGGCAGAGTGAGGGGGGGGCAGAGTGAGGGGGCGGGCAGAGTGAGGGGCGGGCAGAGTGAGGGGGCGGGGCAGAGTGAGGGGTGGGGCAGAGTCAGGGGGGGCAGAGTGAGGGGGCGGGGCAGAGTCAGGGTGGGGCAGAGTGAGGGGCGGGGCAGAGTGAGGGGAGAGTGAGGGGCGGGGCAGTTCAGCAGCAGAACATCTTTTAAAGTATGAAATGTCAGAGCCCAAACAAACTTTGTTTTTGTTCTTATCACCTCAAGAACAAGAACAAAGTTGTTATGTTCTAATGAAGTGTGAACAGGCTTTAAGATAAAACTCCCCCAGTGTGATGTCACTGCAAAAATCAATAGAACAAAGTTTAACAAACGCAGTAACAGAAGCACACTGGTTTAAAAACACGTCCATTCAAATGACTGGAGTTAGATATTCTGCTGAAGGCATGTTTGAGCAGAACGTCTCAGATCTTCAGAGGAGAACTGCTGCTGCTGGTGCTGCTGCTGCTGGTGCTGCTGGTGCTGCTGGTGTTGGGGTTCATGTTTTTGCAGGTTGGTTGGGCTGAAGAAAAGCCCAGGATCTGAGCTAAAGTCTCCACAGATACTTCAGGGGGGAGGAGATTCTCTGGAGAAAAACACAAACAGGAGAGAATCAGCAGGAAGGTCAGTGAGATTTCTAATACTGACTGGTGTGTGTGTGTGTGTGTCTGGAGTTAAAGGTTCACTGTGGGCATCGCCGTGGCAACGCGTCAACAAATCATCTGGAAATAGGACTTTAAAATCGAGACTTCAACTAAAAGAGAAATAACTAAAGTCTCAAACATCTGCAGAAAATAAAATGTTGTGAGATTTAAAAGTGAACAGTTTTCTGTTTGTGTGAGTGTCTCAGTAAAAGTTTGTGCCTCACTGGAGCTTCTGGGGGAGTCCTGGTCTGGGCTCAGGTTCAGGAGAGAAGAAAAACTCTGGAGAACCTCGTCCTCTGTCATGGCCTCTCCTGGAACAACACAGGAACAGTACATGAAGTAATACACACAAATACTACTACTACTACTACTACTACTACTACTACTACTACTACAGCTACAACTACAACTGAAACAACTACTAGTATTAGCAAGATGAAACCAAGACTTAAAAGGATTAAACCAAGATTAAACCAGGACTTAATAACCTCAACTGGACAACAAGATCAAGAACTGTGAATAAACCGTGACTAAACCCAGATTAAACCATGACTAAACTATGATTAAACCCAGACTAAACCCGGACTAACCCCTGGTCTCCTGTGGTCCTGTACCTTGGCTCTGTAGGATCTGCAGCAGGGAGCTCCTGTCGATGTTCTCCTGGTCTCCTGTGAGGACGTTGAAGGCCTGCTCCAGCTCCTCCTTCACCAGACCAAACGCAGGTCTGTGGTTCACGTAGAGCTTTATCAAGTCCTCCAGGTCCAGCTCCGTCACATACTGCCCCGTCTCTGCATATCTGCTGAACTTCAGCTCGTTCTGAAGGTCCTCAATCTGAAAACAAGACCACGACTGAACCAGGACTGAACCAGGACTGAACCAGGACTGAACCAGGACTGAACCAGGACTAAACCAGGACTGAACCAGGACTGAACCAGGACTGAACCAGGACTGAACCAGGACTGAAACCAGGACTGAACCAGGACTGAACCAGGACTATAATATGACGAAATCAAGACTGAATGAAGACTATCCCTGGTCTAAATCAGGACTAAACCAGGACTATCCCTGGTCTACATGAGGACCTGATTCGTAGTGGACATGAGGACCTGAGATGTGGTGGACATGAGGACCTGAGTCATGATGTTATGGTGGACATGAGGACCTGAGTCATGGTGGACATGAGGACCTGAGTTGTGGTGTCGTGGTGGACATGAGGACCTGAGTCGTGGTGGACATGAGGACCTGAGTCGTGGTGGACATGAGGACCTGAGTCGTGGTGGTGTCGTGGTGGACATGGACCTGATGACATGGACCTGAGTTCGTGGTGTCGTGGTGGACATGAGGACCTGAGTCATGGCGGACATGAGGACCTGAGTCGTGGCGGACATGAGGACCTGAGTCGTGGTGTTGTGGTGGACATGAGGACCTGAGTCGCGGTGGACATGAGGACCTGAGTCGTGTTGTGGTGTGTCGTGACATGAGGACCTGAGTCGTGGTGTTGTGGTGGTGGACATGAGGACCTGAGTGTGGTGTCATGAGGACCTGATGAGGACCTGAGTTGTGGCGGACATGAGGACCTGGGTTGTGGTGGACATGAGGACCTGAGTCGTGGTGGACATGAGGACCTGAGTTGTGGTGGACATGAGGACCTGAGTCGTGGTGTCGTGGTGGACATGAGGACCTGAGTCGTGGTGGACATGAGGACCTGAGTTGTGGCTGTACCTCCTGCTCGGTGGGGAAGAAGCCGATGGCCCTCATCATGGTGGAGACCTGGTTCAGGGGGATGGTGGTGGAGACCTTCCTCCTCTGCTCTGAGTCTGTGCCCTGGAGACGCAACTGCAGGAAGAAGAACAGCTCCTCCATCTCCTGGAACAGAAACACCAGGACCAGGACGTTTCAGTCTCCACACACAGAGGGACCTGTGGTGGAGAGTCTGTGGTGGAGAGTCTGTGTGGTGGAGAGTCTGTGGTGGAGAGTCTGTGGTGGAGTTTCTGTGGTGTGGAGTTTCTGTGGTGGAGTTTCTGTGGTGGAGTTTCTGTGGTGGAGTTTCTGTGGTGGAGAGTCTGTGGTGGAGTTTCTGTGGTGGAGTTTCTGTGGTGGAGTTTCTGTGGTGGAGTTTCTGTGGTGGAGTTTCTGTGGTGGAGTTTCTGTGGTGGAGAGTCTGTGGTGGAGAGTTTCTGTGGTGGAGAGTCTGTGGTGGAGAGTCTGTGGTGGAGAGTCTGTGGTGGAGTTTCTGTGGTGGAGTTTCTGTGGTGGAGTTTCTGTGGTGGAGTTTCTGTGGTGGAGAGTCTGTGGTGGAGTTTCTGTGGTGGAGTTGGAGTTTCTGTGGTGGAGTTTCTGTGGTGGAGTTAGTCTGTGGTGGAGAGTCTGTGGTGGAGTCTGTGGTGGAGAGTCTGTGGTGGAGTTTCTGTGGTGGAGTTTCTGTGGTGGAGTTTCTGTGGTGGAGTTTAGTTTCTGTGGTGGAGTTTCTGTGGTGGAGTGTGGTGAGTTTCTGTGGTGGAGTTGGTGGGTGTGGTGAGTTTCTGTGGTGGAGTTACTGTGGTGTTCTTTAAGGTTCTGACCTTGTAGAAGGTTCCGTGTCGTCCTCCGTCCAACATGTTGTAGAACGGCTCCATCCCTGAACCTCCTAGAGCAGCAGCCGCCTCCAGAGCTCTGCACCACAAACACAAAAGTATAAAAGTACTGTAGTTCTGTACAACTGTACTGTGTGTATGTATCTGTACTGTAGAAAACGAACCAGGTCTAAACCAGGTCTAAACCAGGTCTAACCCCCCCGTACCATGTATGACCT
>NW_026571353.1:41940369-41977869 GCF_026225935.1 Boleophthalmus pectinirostris | reverse complement strand
GAGCTCACCTGAGGAACACCACCACGAGCAAATATCATCTGTTTGGGATCAGCTCCACAAACTCCTCATATAAAGTTCTTTCAGCTGAAACACTCTTGTCTTTGGGGTTGAGTAACGGCTCCATTTTCTGAAGCTTTTGTGTAAAAATCCTGTGATTTTAGTTTATTTCCTCAGACAGAAGAGGCAGTTTTTGTTTCGTGCAAATAGTTCCAGGAATTACAGAGATCTGAACCATAAACCAGGTCACACATCTGCACCTCTCACCTGTCTCACCTGTCTCACCTGTGTCACCTGTCTCACCTGTCTCACCTGTCTCACCTGTCTCACCTGTGTCACCTGTGTCACCTGTGTCACCTGTGTCACCTGTCTCACCTGTCTCACCTGTGTCACCTGTGTCACCTGTGTCACCTGTCTCACCTGTGTCACCTGTGTCACCTGTCTCACCTGTCTCACCTGTCTCACCTGTGTCACCTGTGTCACCTGTCTCACCTGTGTCACCTGTGTCACCTGTGTCTCACCTGTCTCACCTGTGTCACCTGTCTCACCTGTCTCACCTGTCTCACCTGTGTCACCTGTCTCACCTGTCTCACCTGTCTCACCTGTCACCTGTGTCACCTGTCTCACCTGTCTCACCTGTCTCACCTGTCTCACCTGTGTCACCTGTCTCAGCTCAGGTTAAACTCACAGACTGTTTAAAGAAGTGGAATAATTGAGTCGACGTCACCTACGGCAGCTTCAGTCAAATGAAGCTCATCGAGGCTGCAGTTACAAGAGCAAATTTAGAGCCAAGTTCTATATAGAGCTTTTTCACAGAGGTCTGAAGTGTCCCGCTGGAGGTTTGTGGAACTTCCGGTTAATGTTTTCTGTGTAAAAGTGTGTGTAAATGTGTAATATGTTTAACTCTCTCCTGTGACGGGACACAGACTCTTTGGTTTCTGTCCCTCGCCTCAGTCCGTGTGTCCGTCTCACCTGAGGGGTCGTAGGTCACACAGGTGAGCTCCCCCTGGCGTCTGAACTCCCTCCGGGTGACGGTGCGTCGGTCTCGGGTGTCCCTGAGCGTGAGCGCGCCATCCCTGCTCCCCGTCACCAGCAGGGGGCGTGAGGGGTGGCAGCAGAGGGCGCGGACGGGCTCAGGCTCCTTCTCCAGGACGCTCCGGGTCTCTTCGCTCTCCGTGTTCACGTGGAGCACAGACGAGCCGGAGCCGCACACGATGAAGTTCCTGCACACACGGACCAGAGTTTAGACATTGGACACTTTTATGAATGTGTGAAATGTATGAAATAAATAACCAGCAGAGGGCGCAGGGACTCGAGTAGTGAGAACACAGCTCAGGGTTAGTGAAGAATATTTAGTTGTGCAGAGAAAAGTGAAGCTCATGTTGAAGTGAGTTTGTGAATCGTCCATAATAACGCAGAGGAGGACTGAAAGGAGACCTCGTCCACTCAGATCTTCGACCATGTTACAGTAGTTCCTCCTCACTGTCCCTCTGAACGTGTATTTGGACTGATTCATGCCTGTTTAATCTTCACTCCCCTGTATTCAAGACACTGACAGTTTTATTTTCATGTGCTGCGTTCTCTTGTTCTCGGGACTTGGGGAAAACCGACCTCCACCTCGAGAAAGTGCAATAGAACAGACACTCAGATCTGGGTTCTGAAACACAAACTTGGGTGAGTTCGGCACAAACCGAGTCGCTTGGATTTACGTCACAGTAAAAATGATGTGCCTCGTTGTGTTTGTGTAGAGAAAGTGTCTCTAAAAACTTTGTAGTGTTTAGACGTTTAGATTTTCCTCTCACATCAATTGACAGTAACACAAGTTTTTTTCTGAACATTTGAAAGTCAAATTTGAGGAGCGAGTGATTCCTGAAGTTACATTAGACTTTTTCAGGCTCCATATTTTCCCGACTGTTGCCATGGAATGATTTACAACAGACGTCGGGAAAACGGATTTATCCACAACAACATTCATTAGAACGCAGCGTTAATCGGTGATTTAACAGCAGTGTTGTCATTGTCCCAAATGAACATTTTAGCACAAATGAAGAAAGTGCTCTCCTGTTCTTTCTCTTTTCCCTGAGGAGCACTTGTTTCTTGTTCTCTCTCCTCTCACCTGATGAGTTGGTGTCTGTGGCGCAGAGGAGATTCCAGCAGGACTCCAGCCGTAGACTCGCAGGAGAAGGAGATGGAGGAGACCGGCTCCTGGAGCAGCTCTGAGTAAAACGCCAAGAGCACAAAGTTCTGACCGAAGAACTTCACCAACCCCTCAGAGTCTCCAGTCACCAGACACCTGCAGACAAGAACCAGGACTGAACCAGGACCGAACCAGGACCGAACCAGGACCGAACCAGGACCGAACCAGGACCGAACCAGGACTAAACCAGGACCGAACCAGGACCGAACCAGGACCGAACCAGGACCGAAACCAAGACCGAACCAGGACCAGACCCAGGACCGAACCAGGACCAAACCAGGACCGAACCAGGACTAAACCAGGACTGAACCAGGACTGAACCAGGACTAAACCAGGAACCAGTAAACCAGGACTGAACCAGAACTAAACCAGGACTAAACCAGGACCTAACCAGGACCAGGACCAGAACTAAACCAGGACTACCAGAACTAAACCAGGACTGAACCAGGACTCTAAACCAGGACTGAACCAGAACTAAAAACCAGGACTGAACCAGGACTGAACCAGAACTAAACCAGGACTGAACCAGGTCTAAACCAGGACTGAACCAGAACTAAACCAGGACTGAACCAGAACTAAACCAGGACTGAACCAGGTCTAAACCAGGACTGAACCAGAACTAAACCAGAACTGAACCAGGTCTAAACCAGGACTGAACCAGGTCTAAACCAGGACTGAACCAGAACTGAACCAGGACCGAACCAGGACCGAACCAGAACCAAACCAGAACCGAACCAGGCGCTCTCACCCGTGGCTCTCAGCCGTGGCTCTCGCCCGTGGCTCTCGCCCGTGGCTCTCGCCCGTGGCTCTCAGCCCGTGGCTCTCGCCCGTGGCTCTCGCCCGTGGCTCTCGCCCGTCGCTCTCGCCCGTCGCTCTCGCCCGTGGCTCTCGCCCGTGGCTCTCACCCGTCGCTCTCACCTGTCTGTGACCTTCATGACGGTGAAGGGCGCCTCTTGCAGGTGGATCGTGGTCACGTCGGTGGTTCTTCTGGCGGCGCCGGCGCCTCGTCCGAGCTCCCAGACCACGACGTCGCCCCCTGCTGTCGCCGTCAGGACCTGCGGCTCCTCCCAGTGAAACGCCGACTGCACCGGAGCGCCACCTGCTGCACGCGCAACGGAAATACACTGCGAAGAAGAAGAAGAGGAGGAACGAGCGTCCAACGACCCACCCTGAAGAGACAAGAGAGAGGAGAGATGGAGAAAAAGAAAAGAGGAGAGAAGAGACGAAAGAGAGGGGGTGGGGAGAGAAAGGAAGGGGGGAGAGAGGAGGAGAGGGGAAAGAGGGAAGAGAGAGAAGAGAGGAAAAAGAGAAAGTGGAGAAAGAGTGAGAGCGATAGGGAGAGAGAGAGAGAGAGAGAAAGTGAGAGAGAAAGAGAGAGAGAGAGAGAGAGAGAGAGAAAGAAAGAGAGAGGAGAAAGAGGGAAAGAGAGAGAGAGAAGAGAAAGAGGAAAGAGAGAGAGAGAGAAAGAGAGAGAGAGAAAGAGAGAGAGAAAGAGAGAGAGAGAGAGGAGAAAATGAGGACAGAGAGAGAGAAAGAGAGTGGGAAGACAGAGAGAGAGAGAGAGAGAGAGAGAGAGAGAGAGAGAGAGAGAGAGAGAGAGAGAGAGAGAGAGAGAGGAGGGGGGGTTAGAAAACGTCACATACTCATCTTCATCAGGACTTGTGTCTGTTTTTTAGCCGTTTTAGATGAAAAATTTAATTTAAAATGAAGAGAATATAAATCATGATTTTGTTATAGTTTAAAATAACTGGACAAAACATAATATTTCTTCTTTCACAGAAGAACAAATCCAAACTGTCTGAGATCAGAACAGAACAAACCTTCTTGAGCCTCAGGGAGACGTAGGACAGAGACTTTTGCTCCTGAAACAGAACAAGCCACAGTCAGAACATCACATTATTATTATTATTATCATTATTATTATTATTATTATTATTATTATTATTATTATTATTATTATTATTATTATTATTATTATTATTATTATTATTATTATTATTATTATTATTATTCTATCGTGGTGATGTCGGGCGTGTACCAGAGTGAAGTGCAGGACGTGCGTTTGGCTGCAGCTCAGGAGTTCAGAGCCACTGGAGCTGAACACAAAGTTCCTCTGAAACAGGAGAGAGAAGATGAGGTTTAAGCTCGTGCAGGTCTGAGCTGAGGCCACGTAAACGATGATGTGAGAGAGAAACCTGGAGTCCGAGGTTTGGGCTGAGCTCCGAGCAGCACCGCGGCGTCTCCGTGTCGCACGTCCAGTCCCACACACACACGTGCTGCTGCTGCACCACACACAACAACACAACAACACAACAAACACAACACACAGGCTCGTGAAAAAGACGCACTCTGGAACTTTTAGGTTGTTTCTGTCTGGAATGTTCCACAGTGTGACTTTAAACAGCTTTACATTTATTCAATCACAGGTGGTTTTACGGCTCAAAAATACAAAGAAAAACAGACATTGTGACTGTGAGCGGGGTCGCCTCTCCACAGATCTGACCTGTAACTGGGTACAGGTAAAGCTCACCTGTTGCTCTCCTGTTCCCACGGTGACCAGGAGGCGAGCGTCTGTGGAGAAAAGTACCTCAGAGACGTCGTGTTTGGGGTGACAGTGGAAGAGCGTGCACACGGGGATCCTGACCACACACACAACAGGAGGAATGTGCAGCGGCACAGACAAGAAGTACTCAGATTTGTACAAAAAATACTCAAGTAAAAGTAAAAGTGTCACGTGAAAAGTGCTAAGTAAAAGTTTTAAAAGTACTTGCTTAATGAGCAAAAAGTAAAAGTATTTTGCACAGATTTTGAGATCTAATAAAGCTTCAAATGACGTGATTCTGATTCAGATTTGAGTTGAATTTTGTTCAACAGAAACAAATGAACTGATGTTTTTTTTCCAGCAGTTTTTATTTGTTGTTATATTTTTGTTTCCTCAGATTATGAACATGTTAAAATAAACCTTCAGTTTTTCAGCAGGACTCAAACATTACTAAAAATTACTTTTACTTTTCAGTCCTGTTCAAAATCTAGTGGAGTAAAAAGTACAGATATCTGCTCTCAAGTGTAGAGGTAAAAGTAGAAGTATCCACTGTAAAATGTACTTAAGTAAAGTACAGATACCTACATTTTTTACTCAAGTACATTACTTTACTACTTTTACTTGGTTATGTTCCACCTCTGTTGTGTTCTCTGGTTAAACACAGTTTGGTGAGTGTCTGTGTAACATTCATTTTGTTGAATTTCATTTAAGAACGAAAAACAATAAAATGAAAAACAGTTTATTTCATTTTTCCATTTTAGTGTCAAACCAAACAACAGATTTCTCTATTTCCAATATTTAATTTAAAGTTTATTTCAAATAACACCAATCATAAAACAGTCTCGGTGCCTGTTTTAATGTTGATATTTTATTCTTTCTGGTTTATTTGAAGTTCTGCTGCTCAGCGTCGTCTGGGAATTTAGTTTCAACCACTGATTTTATTCTGGTTCTGTGGAGGCAACAGAGAGTTTCTCAGTGTTTCCTGTTTCTCGTTGTGGATCAACAGCGACTTTCTAAGAAGTGAAAATAAACACGTCGCAGTAAAAGAAGAAACATGTTTGTCCACAGAACTGCAACGAATTTTCAGGTGAGACTTTCAAACAACAGAACTTTATATAAACTAGTGAAAATAAAATATCAAACATTAAAACAGGCACAGAGACTGTTTTTTGATTGATGTTATTTGAAATAAAGTTTAAATTAAATATTGGAAATAGAGGCTGAAATCTTTTTTTTTTTGTTTGACACTAAAACAGAAAAATGAAATAAACTGTTTTTCCATTTTATAGTTTTTCGTTCTTGATTGAAATTCAAAAGAGTGAACAGAGCACAGACGGTGAGTTTGTCTGATGAGCTGGTTTTGTTTTTCGGTTAAATACAGGTGTGAGGAGGTTGTCGGTTCAATACCCAGAGTAGGAGTCCCAGATGATGATCATGGGGGAGGGGTCGGCGGTGACGATCCAGCGTCTGTCGTTGCTCACACACACACAGCTCAGGTTCTGACTGTGACCCTGGAAACAAACAAACAAACAAACAAACAAACGATGACATCACAGCTCTGACCTGCACCACCTCAGCCTCAGACCAGCGTGAACGAGCAGCTGACAGGACCGAGCCTGACGGAGCCGCGCCCTCCTCACCTGCAGGACGTGCTGGGAGTTGAACGTGAGGTTGTAGACGACGCCCACGTTGGCGGCGGCGTACAGCACCACCTGCTGGTCGTTGTCCTGCAGCGCGAGGACGGGGAGGGAGGGCGTCCGGCCGTACACCCACTCCAGACTCTGACAAACACCAGGGATATAAGAGCGAATCGTAAAGACGCACTACGGAACTTTTCTGATGCAGCATCTGCCACCTGCTGGTCTCCATGGAGATGTTACTGTTTGTGTGAAATGTTCCACAGTATGGCATTACTCACTCATCTGTAGCACAAGTATTATATGACCAGTGTTGAGGAGTAACAGATTATATGTACTGGAGTAATCAGAGTACAAATGATGAGTAACTGTATTCAGTTACAGTTACTGTTTCAGTGAGTGGTAATTGGATTACAGTTACTTTGTTGAAATAAATGAATTACACGGCAGGATTTTCCTCTTTTCACATTTTGGGCTATATCCCTTTTTTTTTTTTTTTTCAGTAATTCCAGTCATTCCCGGAAACTAAACTAGATCTAAAACCAGGACTAAAACAGGACTAAATCCTGCTGTGTGGACGTGTTTCTTCTTCTTCTATCAGTAATATTTTTCATTTGGTTCAGTAAAGTCTGGTCTTTTTATTTTCTTTTATCAGACAAAACTTCGTATGTGAAGATTTCCTCGTCTTTGTTTCTGTTAGAATAATTGTATATATTATCCCATATTTGCTATATTTGCTATGTACTATTCTTTGTGTATTTGAATAATCTTTTGTGCTTGGAAACTGTCTGCAGTCATGTGTGAGCAACGGCGATTCGGAGCCTGGGAGCAGACGACTTTCAAGGCTGCACGGAGAAAGTTGTGTCTGAGAGCTGAACGAAACATATGCACCTGCTGTTGATAACACATATTTGTCATATTTGTATGTCTGGTGTTTCTGCTGTTTTCACCCCCTCTCCCTGAGACACTCATTGTAACTAGGGACCCTCCTAAGACAATAAAAAGAGGAGACGCAGAGAGTGCATCAGAGCGGGTAGAGACTGTGATGGTGAACGCATCTCTGTCCACCCTCCTCAGGAGAAAATGATTCTAATTTCTTGTCTTTCTTCTTGTTTTACAATGTTTAGGTGGGTTTAAACCTGACAGTTTCTCTACAGCAAATCAAGTAATCCAAAGTATTCAGATTACATTACTCACTTTAAGTAATTTAATGGATTATGTTACAAACTACATTTTGGGATATGTAATCTGTAATCTGCAGGGGATTACAAAATTCTACTACTGTTGTAGCCACAGCTGCCCTGGGGCAGACTGACAGAAAAGAGGGTGCTGGTCTGCGCCGTCGGCTCCTCCCACCACCAACACACACACACACACACACACACACACACTCACACACGCTCCATGTCACACTAGGCAATGTGAGTACAGCGTCTTTTTGACAGTGGCGCCCCCGTGTGGCACCTTTGTGTTCCCAGGTGTTTTGGTCGTTTTTAAGCACCTATTTTTATATTTTACTTAAAATGTGAGTTTATGTTTCTCTTTACTGTTGGCAGGATCAGATTGCTCAAAAATAGAGACACTGGAGCACTTCCTGTTTGCCTGGACAAATCCAGACTCATGGATCTGAATAACAAATACACAGAGATTTTTACAGGCAAATTTCTTGTATAAAACTGGATCAAATCAGTAGTTTTGTATAAATGTGCGGGGACAGAGACACCTTACTCCAGTAGGCTAAATGTAACTGAGTAAATGTAGTTTACTCCTCACCTCTGCACGTGACTATTTTCAACATTAAACTCACTCTGTCCAATGCGCATGCGCTTAACAGAAACCCAAAGATGTAATGTAATTAAATTAAGTTGAATGTAATGTGAAATAATAAAGTAGTTTAAGGTTTAAACTCACCAGCGCGTGTGTCCTGGGGCTGGAGGACGTGTTTTTAGAGAAAAGCGAGTCTCTGGTGGCGGAGTAAACCTCAGACTGAGCGGACATTATTCAACTGTTTAAAGTGTTTAAGTTTAGCTAACACAAACTAACACAAACTAACACAAACTAACACAAACTCCGGAGCTTTTACACTAATCCCACTTTTTGCTCTCGTCCCTTTTCACCCGGGACTTCATTTATTAAACGTGTTCCTCGCAGTTGTCACGCTGAATTTGACAGAAAAAATTAAATTAAATTAAATAAATTACCCACAAGTTAACGCTCTGCTGTTAGCTGTTAGCCTTTAGCCGGAGTTTGCCGCTGCCTGGCAACGGTTGCGTAGTGACGTCAGACCCGCCGATTAAAGGTACGTGGTTTGTAGTTATTTATTTATTTATATTTTATTTATTTATTTATATATATATTTTTTGTAAGGACTTTTTTACAAAACAGATTTAATACAACTAAAATCATAAATATACGACGTGATGAGCTGAAGTCAAGACATTTAACTAGAGTAACTTCTTAATAAAGTAATAAAACCTTCCTCTTAATTTAACATATTGTGAATAGAGTGTAACAGGTGTGGTTATTTTTCTCACTTTGAGGAAGTTTACAAGTGATTAAAGACATTATATTTTAATAATAAATTCAGCCTACTCATAAAAACAAAGTCAAAGTCTTATTATACTAATATTATAGTCATGGAAGTAACTATAATAATAATAATAAATCTACTTATAATATATAATAAATAAGATACATTCACATTCATACTCACCAAATTAAATATGGAACCAAACTGAACCAGGATTAAATTAGGTTTGAGCCAGGATTAAACCAGGACTGAACCAAGACTAAACCAAGAGTAGAACAGCACTAAACCAGGACTAAACCAGGACTGAAACCAGGACTGAACCAGGACTAAACCAGGACTAAACCAAGAGTAGAACAGCACTAAACCAGGACTAAACCAGGACTGAACCAGGACTGAACCAAGACTAAACCAAGAGTAGAACAGCACTAAACCAGGACTAAACCAGGACTAAACCAGGACTAAACCAGGACTGAACCAGGACTAAACCAAGAGTAGAACAGCACTAAACCAGGACTAAACCAGGACTAAACCAGGACTAAACCAGGACTGAACCAGGACTAAACCAGAACCAGACTAACCAGACTAAACCAGGACTGAACCAGGACTAAACCAAGACTAAACCAGGACTGAACCAGGACTGAACCAGGACTAAACCAGGACTAAACCAGGACTGAACCAGGACTAGACCAAGACTGAACCAGGTTTGAACCAGGACTAAACCAAGACTAAACCAGGTTTGAACCAGGACTAAACCAAGACTAAACCAGGATTAAATCAGGACTAGACCAGGATTAAACCGAGACTAAACCAGGACTGAACCAGGTTTGAACCAGATCTGAACCAGGACTAAACCAGGATTAAACTAGAACTGAACCAGGACCGAACCAGAATTCAACCAGGACTGAATCAGGACTACAGAACCAGCTAGTTTGGTAATTTAGAGAAACTTGAATTTAACTAGATTTTTTTCAGGATCAACTCTTGTTTAAAGTTGTTCTTGTTAGTTTTTGTTTTGGTTTGGGGCTTGATTCTTCTTGACTCTGTTATTAATTATTAATGATTTGAATATTTGTGTTTCTTTCTCCTTTTCTTCACACATGACCTTAAAATGATCAAACTGGATGTTAGTAGTTTTCCCTTTTTCCTCTCCAGCACTGCTTTGTTACTGCGACTTACGAATGTTAAATCTTTTGGCCTAGGGTGACCGCATTTTCAAAAAAATAATAAAAAATAAATAAATAATAAGAAAATGGTTACACAGAGACGATTCAGGACCAACATGTGAGCCAGTATAGTCACATTTTCTTTGGGTTTTGATCGTTTTTAAGCAGATTTTTTTGTATTTTCCTGAAACAAATTACAATTTATGTCACTCTTTACTGTTGGCAGGGATCAAATTAGTTAAAAATAGGATCACCTTGGACATTTTTTTTTAAAAAAATTATAAAAGTGGGTCAAGTCAGTGTTTTTGTATAAATCTGCTGGGACAGGGGACACAGCCTCAAATCTGAGACTGTCCCGGGGAAACAGGGACGTCTGGACACTACTGTTATAACTTTTTTACAACCTCTACACCCTGTATCATATTTTGATGAACTTTTGCTGGTAATGAAAGGAATTGACCTTCAGTTGGTCATATTTTTGACAAAAGTGCCCCTGGACTCAAAATGAAGTTTTGGTAAAGCCGACCAACAACCAGAAGAAAACTGTTAGAAGGTTCATATCTGTTCAATCATAAAATAACTAAAGGCAATTTTCTCTTTAATAACACAGGAACAAAACACATAATCAGGGTAAAGATCAGATAAAATAGGCACTAAAAGTCCAAAAATGATGATTGTCAGTGTTGGTTAGTAACGATGAATCGAATGGTTTATAAAGTGAAAGCAAGAATAGAAACTGAAACTCCAGTTTATTATGACGACAGTCCAACTTATTATTGATCCATTTTCATTTAAATTGACTTGTAATGGTCCTTGTGAGAACTTAGCACGGTTTCACATTTCATATCATCGACTGTAATGATTATTTAATATTTTTTTGTTTTCGGGGAGACTTTTTTAAAAGAGTGTTGAAAATGGAGTTTGGTTTCTTCAATTATACCAAAAAGTTCATCCAATCATGATGCAGGACTTTGATTTTGGGAAAAAAAGTTCAAAAAGTTATAACCCTACTGGAAACACTAAAGTTGTCTCTGCGAAAGTAAGAAATTGGTGTAATTCCTCCTCAGTTTCACCAGAGGTCGCTCTTACACACACAGACGAAAGACCAGCCTGTTGAGTTTAGTTCAATTATAATTGTAGTTTAAGACATTGTTGAAGTTTTACATGTGAAAAATGAATTCTTGTCTCAGATCTTTGGTATTTTGTTATTTTCACAGTAAATGAACATTGTTTTGTCCTTTAATAATTGCATTACCCCGTTAAAATAACCTCACAGTGTTGCAGTTTTGTACAAAGGTCCTTTAATGATTGCCGTCCATATGAATTAAGGCATATACAGTAGAAAAAGCAGTGAGGGCCCGAGAGGAACCACAGACTTACACAGGGCCATGTCTTTGTAAACACAATAAGCACATTATACTCCCAATATTCAAGTTTAACATGTGATTTTACTCGATGATGCAGCAGGACAGGAGCGGACAGGGGCAGGGGCAGGAGCAGGGCCGACAGGTGCGGACAGGAGTAGACGGCTCTGGGGGGCAGGTGAGTCATGTCTCTGTTATTTCACGTGAAACAAAAACTGGCACAAAGTTCAACGTCCTCAGTTTTCACCAGTGTTTTGAAGTTTTTAGTTTCTCAAAGTGTACAGAAATAAAATAAAATATTGTACAGAAATAAAATAAAATAGTGTAGAGAAATAAAATAAAATAGTGTTGAGAAATAAAATAAAATAGTGTAGAGAAATAAAATAAAATAAAAGTTGAGAAATAAAATAAAATAGTGTAGAGAAATGAAATAAAATAAAAGTGTTGAGAAATAAAATAAAATAGTGTTGAGAAATAAAATAAAACAGTGTTGAGAAATAAAATAAAATAGTGTAGAGAAATAAAATAAAATAGTGTAGAGAAATAAAAAAAAATAGTGTAGAGAAATAAAATAAAATAGTGTAGAGAAATTTAAAAAAAGTGTAGAGAAATAAAATAAAATAGTGTAAAGAAATAAAATAAATTAAATAGTGTACAGAAATAAAATAAAATAGTGTATAGAGATAAAATAAAAATAGTTTAGAGAAATAAAATAAAATAGTGTAGAGAAATAAAATAAAATAGTGTAGAGAAATAAAAAAAATAGTGTAGAGAAATAAAATAAAATAGTGTAGAGAAATAAAATAAAATAGTGTATAGAGATAAAATAAAAATAGTTTAGAGAAATAAAATAAAATAGTGTAGAGAAATAAATAAAATAGTGTAGAGAAATAAAATAAAATAGTGTAGAGAAATAAAATAAAATAAAGTGTAGAGAAATAAAATAAAATAGTGTAGAGAAATAAAATAAAATAGTGTAGAGAAATAAAATAAAATAAAATAGTGTAGAGAAATAAAATAAAACAATCTTCTCTGGTGCTGTTCTGTTGGTGCGACCTGGACATCAGACGTGAACATCAGATACGGGCAGAACATGCAAACCCCTGCGCTCCTGCTCCTGTCCGCTCCTGTCAGCGCTCCCTGCTCGCCTGCCTCTCGCCTGCCGCTGCGGTGGTTAGAGTTTGGGGACGTGAGGACATGTTCTGTACATTTATTTACACCAGGTTTGATTTGAGCCGCCACAGCTCGGGCAGACAGACGAGCACCAGCAGGGGGCAGCACCGAGCCGCGCCGCACCGAGTCTACACAACAACAACAGTCACGGGTTTTTAAACTGTTTTTAAATCTGATAATCCAACAGGAACTTTTCTGCTGCATCATTTTAAAACAGAGCTGCATTTTACTCTGTGATTGTTTTTATTTTAATAGTTGATTCATCCGTGTCTTTGCACAGATTTTCAAAATGTAACAGAGCTTTTTCACATTTTTCAGAAAAGACGGGAATTATGTCTAGAGACATAAACCACGAGGAGATTTCCAGTGGTCCCATCAAGACACACTCACGTCACTTTCATCAAGGTGTTTGCTGTTTAAATTGTTTCATAGTTTATTTAATGAGAGAAGCACATTTACTGAAGTAAAATGTAAAAAGAAAACATTTGCAGTGTGAGCGGCAGTAGAAACTGTATGTTCCAGCACATATAAACATGTCACTCGTCGTAGGACCATGTTTTCTTTATTGCCTTGTTTATCCACAACTATGTCTTCTAGAATTAATCTCTTTTAGTGAGTGGATCTTTCGATTCTTTCGAGGTTCGGCTCACAGACTCTTCGACTCGTGCGTCGTGTTGATCACAGGAGCCAGTGTGGGTTCGTTGAATCGTAAACTAGTGCAGGTTTTCCTGGATAAATTAATGACATTTTAGTTCAGTAAATGTGCTTCTCTCATTAAATAAACAATGAAACTTAATTTAAATAGTAAATATCTTGATGAAAGTGACGTGAGTCTTGATGGGACCATTGGAAATCTCTTCGTGGTTTATGTTTCTAGACATAATTCCTGTCTTTTTTCAATAATTCCCTTGTTTGATCCTGATGAGTCATTTCCAGAGGGATAATGAAGAAACGAATCGTTTTATCCCTTTCAGAGCGTCTAGAGCACAGGTGTCAAACATGAGGCCCGGGGGCCAGATCCGGCCCCCCAAGACCTTTAATGTGGCCCTTGGGTGATTTTCTACTAAAATATTTTAAATGTTGAAATTGAATTTTACTTAAAGTTTCTGGTTGTTCATAATATTATAATATTATAATAAGAAAGAGTTCATCAATTAAAAAAGATTTCTGTAATAGATTTGCGTTTCTCTGCACAAATATTTGAACTTATTGTTATTTTTGGGGTTTATATGACATGAGTTTTCTGATCCGGCCCCTTTGGGATCAAAGTCGGTTGGATACGGCCACCAGACCAAAATGAGTTTGACACTCCTGGTCTAGAACAACCAAATACACAACAAAACCTGCCCATGTTTCTCCCATGCTGCTCAAGTCAGTGACATAGTGTGTCCGGTGTCATGGCGGCGTTGGTACCGTTGCTATAGGTGAGTTTCAGCTGACGTCATTGTTATTAAAAGTCCGCGTTGCTGCTGGGAAATATTTTGGTCGGAGGCAAGAAACACGGTAGCGTCAAACACAGTGTGTAACCTCGTGTATTTCTCCTTGATAATGTTAAATTCCTGCTGCATTATCGGACGCACAAATAGAAACACAGAAGAAGGAAAATGTCTTTTTCGTATTCTGAGTGAAAAGAACCACTAACGGTGAATTAAACGACTTTCAAACATCCGCAGAGCAAACGTAGAAGATCCTAACAAACCGTGGACTCAACAAGTTCAACAACACATCCAGACTCTTGGAGGTTTTCATCTTTTCTGCTGTGAATGGCCCAGGAGTTTCCACCAAGTCATTGTGGATGTCGCCCAAGTGAATATTTGTCCAGGTAGTTGGAGATTCTGACCAGAAGTTTGGTTTGGTCCAGACTCTGTCGGGGTTGAAAAGGGTGATTTGTCGTCCATCTCTGGTCAAATGGTCTTGGGTCGTCTGCTGTTAGAGTGGATAAATAACCGGGATCAATACCCTTTACGTGTTTTCTCGCTCCGTCCGTCATGTTGAATTAGTGTTTCTTGCCGCCGACCAAAATAATTCCCAGCAGCAACGCACGCTTTTGTCAACAATGAAACTGGTCTATAGTGTGTGTGCAGTTATTACTCCAATGAATCGTTACAGTTCTGTTTGAAAACCCTCCTCCTTCACGTGTCGGGGGCGGAGTCTGCGGCGTTGGCGTTGGCGGTGGTTCTGTCTCCCCCTGCTGGTGCGTCCCTGTAAACGCGCCTGTGGGTGAGAGGTACATTCACGACAATAATGTGCTGAAGCAGGTTTGTACAGTTTGGTCTGAAGCAGGTCCGTGTTCAGATCCCGGTTTAGTCCTGTCAGATCTGTGCAAAAAGATCCTCCCGTGGTCCGGTTACGATCCTCCCGTGGTCCTGCACTGTGGACCCCGGCTTGAGTCCAGGTCCGGTCCGGTCCAGGAGTCTGCGGGAGGACCGGGCTCAGCTGGAGGTGGCGCGGTCGGTCGGAGAATACGCTGGAGGTTGTGTGGATGTTCTAGAATCTCAGACGGAGGGCGAAGGGTTTTTTTTGGAAAGTAAATCTCCAAACTTCTGCTCCACAAACGTTGAAACTTCTCATCAGCTCCACAAACTCGTCACAACGGCTCCACTTTCTGAAAAAATCCTGTCACTTTAGTTTATTTGTCCAGACAGAAGAGGCTGAACTTTGTGCCAGTTTTTGTTTCATGTGGAGAGTTTCAGGAAGTGCAGAGATCTGAGCGACCTTTGTGAAAGAAGGCGCCTGATTGGTCTGTTATTAGAGAGAGGAGGGACCATATTTCACTGGAGCCGAGTCGCTTCAGTGTTCACCTCCTGTGTGGAACGTGACGTGAACGTGATCGTGAGCTGTGAACATTTACAGTCCAGGATTAAACTGGAGAGATTCTGCAAAGTGCTGATTTTTTTTACAGAGCTGAGGGTCGAGCGGCTGAAGAGGTCGTGGAGATGAGAGACTGACTGCATCTGAACAGAGGAGCAGAAGAGCAGGTGGAGGAGCAGTGGAGGAGCAGGTGGAGGAGCAGGTGGAGGTCTGATGTCTCATAAACAGGTGGAGTTATTGGAGGGTGAACAGGGTCAGGAGGACGAGGAGGTGGAGGAGGTGGAGGAGGTGGAGGAGGACGTCTCACTTCTTCCCGTCGCTTTCTGAGGAAACACAGACACAAAGCAGAGTCATGGACGACTGTTGTGAGTCAAATGGAAGAAGAAAGAGTCTGGACCAGAGGAAAGTCCAGAACATCAGACACACACACACACACACACACACACACACACACACACACACACACACACACACACACACACACACACACACACACACACACACACACACACACACACACACACACACACACACACACACACACACACACACACACACACACACACACACACACACACACACACACACACACACACACACACACACACACACACACACACACACACACAGACACACAACACACACACACACACACACACACACACACACACACACACACACACACACACACACACACACACACACACACACACACACACACACACACACACACACACACACACACACACACACACACACACACACACACACACACACACGCACACACACACACACACACAAACACACAGACACACAAACACACAGACACACACACACAGACACACACACACAAACACACACACGAACACACACACACAGGGGCAGTGTGAGTGTCACACTTTTATTATATCAACTCTAAGACAATGACATGAAGTCTGCACACTCACCTGCAAAACACTCACCTGCAAAACACTCACCTGCAAAACTCTCACCTGCAAAACTCTCACCTGCACAGGTCATGTTCTCACCTGTACAGGTCATATCTCAGTGTCATGTTCTCACCTGTGTACAGGTCACCTGTTCACCTGTACAGGTCATGTTCTCACCTGTACAGGTCATGTTCTCACCTGTGTACAGGTCATATTCTCACCTGTACAGGTCATGTTCTCACCTGTACAGGTCATGTTCTCACCTGTGTACAGGTCATGTTCTCACCTGTGTACAGGTCATATTCTCACCTGTACAGGTCATATTGTCATGTTCTCACCTGTGTACAGGTCATATTCTCACCTGTACAGGTCATGTTCTCACCTGTGTACAGGTCATGTTCTCACCTGTACAGGTCATGTTCTCACCTGTGTACAGGTCATATTCTCACCTGTACAGGTCATGTTCTCACCTGTGTACAGGTCGTACTGCGGCTGCACCAGGCCGTAGCTCAGTCCGAGGGCAGAGTGGTGACTGTGGAGGTGACGTCCAAACGACACGTGGGTCCTGTCCGAGTCTGTCTCCGGAGAACCTTTCTCCCCGGGCTGAAGAGACACAGGTGAGACTACAGGTAAATATACAGGTAAATATACAGGTAAATATACAGGTGTGACAACAGGTAAAAGTACAGGTGAAACTACAGGTAAATATACAGATAGTTCTGCAGGAGAGCCCTTCTTCTTGGTCTGAAGAGACGCACAGAGGTAACTACAGGTAACTACACAGGTGACCAGTGTTGGGAAGTGATTAAATGTATGAACACTAAATCTGTTCTCAGGATCCACATTTAGAGTTTCTGTTTTCTGGGGCTTGATTAACCGACTGAGTCTAGATTTTCTCTTGAGGTCTCAGATCCTCAAACCCACTCAGAGTGAAGTCCGACACTCACGGCTGGAGATTTCCCGTGGCACTGGTGCGTCTGAGGCAGCAGCTCTAACCCTGTGGAGTCTGAGTGTTTAGTGCTGACGGCGCCCCCTCTGGTCACTGCGCCCTCCTGCTCCTCTCGCCCGGCCGTCTTCCCGTACAGAGGGTAATGAAAACCTGCAGGAAACACGGCACGTTCCAGGCCGGAAACATCTGGAATATTTAACAAACCCAACAAGAAAAAACAACAAAACCTAATCTAACTAATATAAGACTGAACCAGGACTAAACCAGGACTAAACCAGGTCTAAACCAGGACTAAACCAGGACTAAACCAGGTCTAAACCAGGACTAAACCAGGACTAAACAAGGACCAGATCTCTGTAATTCCTGGAACTATCCACATGAAACAAAAACACAAAGACACAAAGTTCAGCCTCTTCTCTGTTACGAGAAATAAAGTAAAAGTTTAGTCCTGGGTTAGTCCTGGTTTAGTTCTGGTTCAGTCCTGGTTTAATCTTGGTTTAGTCCTGGTTTAGACCCAGTTTAGTCCTGATTTAGTCCTGTTTTTCTCTGTCTGGAGAAATAAATTAAAGTCAGATGATTTTTTCACAGTTGCTTCAGAAAGTGGAGTCGTTATTCAACTCTAAAAGTCGTGAGAGTTTCAGCTGAAACGACTTTAAACTTTAAAAAAGATAAATGTGACAAGTTTGTGGAGCTGATCCCAAACAAGAAGAAGAAGAAGGTTCATCACTTGTGGCTCAGATGTTTGGAGTTTTCTTTCATAAACACAGTTGAGTCTGTAGTTTGAGTCTGTAGTTTGAGTCTGTAGTTTGTGTCTGTAGTTTGAGTCTGTAGTTTGAGTGTGTAGTTTGAGTCTGTAGTTTGAGTCTGTAGTTTGAGTGTGTAGTTTGAGTCTGTAGTTGAGTCTGTAGTTTGAGTCTGTAGTTTGAGTGTGTAGTTTGAGTCTGTAGTTTGAGTGTGTAGTTTGAGTCTGTAGTTTGAGTCTGTAGTTTGGGTCTGTAGTTTGAGTCTGTAGTTTGAGTCTGTAGTTTGTAGTTTGAGTTGTAGTTTGGGTGTGTAGTTTGGTGTGTAGTTTGGGTGTGTAGTTTGTTGTAAGTTTGAGTCTGTAGTTTTGGGTCTGTAGTTTGAGTCTGTCTGTAGTTTGAGTCTGTAGTTTGAGTCTGTAGTAGTTGTAGTAGTCTGTAGTTTGGGTGTGTAGTTTGAGTCTGTAGTTTGAGTGGGTGTGTAGTTTGAGTCTGTAGTTTGAGTCTGTAGTTTGAGTCTTGAGTCTGTAGTTTGGTCTGTAGTTTGGGTGTTTGTCTGTAGTTTGAGTCTGTAGTTTGTGGTAGTTTGAGTCTGTAGTTTGTAGTCTGTAGTTTGGGTGTGTAGTTTGAGTCTGTAGTTTGAGTCTGTAGTTTGGGTGTGTAGTTTGAGTCTGTAGTTTGAGTCTGTAGTTTGAGTTTGGGTCTGTAGTTTGAGGTCTGTAGTTTGAGTCTGTAGTTTGAGTCTGTAGTTTGAGTCTGTAGTTTGAGTTGTTTTGAGTTGAGTCTGTCTGTAGTTTGGTCTGTAGTTTGTAGTTTGAGTTTAGTTGTAGTCTGTAGTTTCTGTAGTTTGAGGTCTGTATTTGTAGTCTGTAGTAGTCTGTAGTTTGAGTCTGTAGTTTGGTCTGTAGTTTGAGTCTGTAGTTTTGGGTGTGGTAGGTTGAGTCTGTATTGTTAGTGGTTGTCTTGTAGTTTGGGGTGTGTAGTTTGAGTCTGTAGTTTGTCTGTAGTTTGTGAGTCTGTAGTTTGAGTGTAGTAGTTGAGTCTGTAGTTTGGGTCTGTAGTTGAGTCTGTAGTTTGAGTCTGTGTAGTTTGAGTCTGTAGTTTGGGAGTCTGTAGTTTTGTAGTTGTGAGTCTGTAGTTTGTAGTTTGTCTGTTTGTCTGTAGTTTGAGTCTGTAGTTGTAGTCTGTAGTTTGAGTCTGTAGTTTGAGTCTGTAGTTTTTTGAGTCTGTAGTTTGAGTCTGTAGTTTGGGTCTGTAGTTTAATTTGTAGTTTGTAGTTTGAGTCTGTAGTTTGAGTCTGTAGTTTGGGTGTGTAGTTTGGGTCTGTAGTTTGGGTCTGTAGTTTGAGTCTGTAGTTTGAGTCTGTAGTTTGGGTCTGTAGTTTGAGTCTGTAGTTTGGGTCTGTAGTTTGAGTCTGTAGTTTGGGTCTGTAGTTTGAGTCTGTAGTTTGGGTGTGTAGTTTGAGTCTGTAGTTTGAGTCTGTAGTTTGGGTCTGTAGTTTGGGTCTGTAGTTTGAGTCTGTAGTTGGTGTTTGTGTCTGTAGTTTGAGTCTGTAGTTTGAGGTCTGGTAGTTGAGTCTGTTGGGGTCTGTAGTTTGAGTCTGTAGTTTGAGTCTGTAGTTTGAGTCTGTAGTTGAGTCTGTAGTTTAGTCTGTAGTTTGAGTTTGAGTCTGTAGTTGGTAGTTTGGTCTGTAGTTTGAGTCTGTAGTTTGAGTCTGTAGTAGTTTGAGTCTGTAGTTTGGTTGTAGTTTGAGTCTGTAGTTTGAGTCTGTAGTTTGAGTCTGTAGTTGAGTCTGTAGTTTGGGTCTGACCTGGGTAGGAGTGGACCAGCGTGGGGGACAGGCCCCTGTAGTTGCCCGCGGACGTCTCGCTGATGCCGGGCAGGTAGGGCGGGTAGGCGGGGGGGTGGTACTGGGCGTAGGGCTGCGGCGACGGGGGAGACACGGCCGCCCTGGCGCTCTGGCTGTCCTCGCACGGCGCCCCCTGGTGGTCCTGCTCGTCGCCCGCCTTCCCGTCTCGGTCCTGGGCGGCGGGCGTGAGCTCCGGAGCGCCGCCCGGATCCTCCTCGCCGTATTTGCCGTGGACGAAGCTCCTCCAGGCGCCGCCGTCTGAGGACTGAACTCAACACACACAGTTTCCTCAAGAACTCAGCGCTGGGACTTTGACACATCCACGGGTTTCAGAGTCAGGGCCAATAATTATCACGGTTACCATAGCAACTAACAATTCAAAAGAAATGATTGTATCAGTCCAGTGAGGTTCATTTGGTCGATAATTTATGTTATTAGGTTTTTTTTTCAGACCAAGAGTTTGTTTTCAGACCTGACAGTTTGGGCGAGTGTGCCAAAATATCGATATCGAATCGTGTAATGTGATGATTCAGTATCGATATAGTGGGCTGCTGTATCGATATATCGCCAACTCCGAAGGACCGATCAAGTGGCAAGTGAAGAAGAAGAACTACAACGTGAAAAGTAAAGGAACAGAGAAGTTGGAAACGTAAGTAAAAGTAATTTATTGTTTTATCATTATTCGGTTCACGTTGTAGTTCTTCTTCTTCACTTGCCGCTTGATCGGTCCGTCGGAAAATAGAGTCCCACTGTCACTTCTGTTGTGGCTTTTTAATGTGTTGTGGCATTTGCGTTTGTGTTGTGGCGTTTGCATTAAAATAGAGTCCCGTGGTAATTTCCGTTGTGGCTTTTTTTGGTGTGTTGTGGCTTTTTGTTGTGTTGTCGCATTTGTATTTGTTGCTGCGTTTGCGTTTGTTGTGAGCCTCTCGGCTTCCGTACTGTTCGGTTTCACTGGTTTGTTCATATCGTGACAAAAGACAACATTGTCAAACATCGTCGCTGGATTAAAGAGGCAATCGAAATACAGAATCGTGTCCACGAAACGATTAACCGGGACGAAGGTCTTTTTTTCCACTCACACTCCTGGATTGTGTGGTGAGGAAGTGCGTCTGCAGGTGGCGCTGTCGTCCTGACTCCACCGAGACCAAGACACAGACAAAACCTTAAATCTTTAAATCAACTGAATGACACGACACAGAAACATCACCAGACCAAGAGGAAGACTTTGAGGAAGACGCGGGGAGCAGAACAAACTGTCAGGACCAAAACAAACTCTGGGTCTGAAAAAAGAACCGAAGAACATTTATTATCTCTTTTAAATGGTCAAAAGTCAAACAGAAACTGAAACCCACAAATAAAAACAATGTTAACTCTGGTCACTACAGCTGTAAATGTCCTCGGCCATCATCTTTACATCTCTGTGGGCGTCTTATTCATTAAATACATTGTAATATGGAGAGTTGTGAGTGGATTTCACTGGCAACAGGACGGATGTTACAGGTGTTTTGTCTCAAAGTTAAAACTCTCATTTCACAATCTAATTATGAGGAAAATAATGTCGCAAACTGAACCGATTTACCGTATTTTTTTGACTAAAAGTCGCACTTTTTTTCATGGTTTGTGTGTTTCCTGTGACTTATTCTCAGTGTGATTCTATATTAAAATGTTTTTGGTGAAGTGTGGAGAGGCTCTGGTCTTGTGTGTGAGTATCTGCTGCTCCTGTTCCTCCTGTTCCAAATCTCCCTTTTCAACCCCGACAGAGTCTGGACCAAACCAAACTTCTGGTCGGAATCACCAACTACCTGGACAAATATTCACTTGGGCGACATCCACAATGACTTGGTGGAAACTCCTGGGCCATTCACAGCAGAAAAGATGAAAACCTCCAAGAGTCTGGATGTGTTGTTGAACTTGTTGAGTCCACGGTTTGTTAGGATCTTCTACGTTTGCTCTGCGGATGTTTGAAAGTCGTTTAATTCACCGTTAGTGGTTCTTTTCATGCAGAATACGAAAAAGACATTTTCCTTCTTCCGTGCTTCTATTTGTGCATCTGATAATGCAGCAGGAATTTACCATTATCAGGGAGAAATACACAGGTTACACACTGTGTTTGACGCGCGACCGTGTTTTCTTGCCTCGACCGACCAAAATATTTCCCAGCAGCAACGCGGACTTTTAATAACAATGACGTCAGCTCAAACTCGACTATTTCATCATATCTTGTGTTATTCCATCTTTGAACTGTTGATGAAGGTTCATGATTTAAAAAAAAAATGTATTTAAAATGATAAAAATGTTCTTAGAAGGACTGACATATTTTATAGAAATAGTTTCTTTCATTTTGAAGTAATATTAAAGTTTTCAGAAGAAAAAAGCGACAAATGATGTAAAATCCTGCACCTTCTACTTGTTTGTAACAATTTTCCCTCCGTCCGTTACTTTTCCCTCCGTTACCATGAACTTTCTTAATAAAAAATCTCATGAGTCAAAAAGTCAGAGGTTTTTCAACCTAATCTTGTACCATATGGTAGAAAACTATATGAAGCAAATATTCAAACCAGTTTGTTAAGGATATGGAAGTGAGAACCAAGAGTTATCACTGTTTGGATTTATTGACCAAAAAGTGCTGCATATTTCATTCCCTCCGTTACTGACATGAGTTTTTAAATTTTTTGTCTTGAACTTGAAAGAATCTCACAGGTTTAACTTGACCCTGTTGGAGTGTAACTCTTTCCTACATTCTGATACTTTACTTATTTCAATAGTTCCTCTAGTTTCTGAATAAGAGACATTTGAATGTCAAAAATCTGACCCTGTTTCCCTCCGTTAACACTTGACTGAACCCGTCTGTTCTGTCTGTATCATGTCAGTCGATCGCACCATTACTTCTGCACCACTGAACTATTTAACATTTAAACAAACTTATAAAGACAAAGACTGAGACGACTGAACACAAACGCCCCAAAACAAAATCAGATTCTGCAGATTTACAAACTACAAGTCGTGAAATCTGCAGCTGAAAACGGAAATGGAGCAACAGAAAGAAAGTTTGGAGTGAGAGAGAAACTTGTGACACTTGTGAAACTTTCCTGAAGTCACTGGATGGATGGACAAAGCCTGGAGTTCAGTGACACTGAAACCACCTGTCGAGATTCAGAAAGACACGAATGATTCTAACTGAACTGAGTCTGAGTCTGACAACGACGACACAGAAGAAGAAGCGGCGCAACTTTTACCTCCGGAGGTTGAGGCCGAGTTGTTCAGAAGTGATCCGTGTGTTATTCGTTCATTCGTTTTTCAATATAAAACCAAAAATAAGAAAACAAAAAAACAAACCAAAATGAAAAAACAGTTCAGTTTTTTCAGTTTTCAATTTTGTGTTTAAATGAAAAATGGAAAAAACAAATAACGGCCGTTTCCCGTTTATGTGACGTCCGTGACTGCGATGCCGAACTTTTGAACGGACTTTGCCGGACTGGTCAGACTGATCCAGGTCAGTCTGGTCTGGTCTGGTCTCAGGTCTGGTCAGTCGGTCCAGGGTCTGGTCTCGGTCTGTCCCTGGTCTCAGTCCAGGTCTGGTCTGGTCTCGGTCTGGTCTTCTCAGTCCCGGTCTGTCCCGTGGTCTCGGTCTGGTCTCAGTCGTCTGGTCTCAGTCTGGTCTGGTCTCGTCGGTCTGGTCTCTCAGTCTCAGTCTCAGTCTGGTCTCGGTCTGGTCTAGTCTGGTCTCGGTCTGGTCTGGTCTCAGTCTCGGTCTGGTCTCAGGTCGGTCTGGTCTCAGGTCTCGGTCTCCGGTCTGGTCTCGTCTGGTCTCTCAGTCTCCCGGTCTGGTCTCGTCTGGTCTGGTCTGTCTCAGTCTCAGTCCCGGTCTGGTCTCGGTCTGGTCTCAGTCTCAGTCTCGGTCTGGTCTCGGTCTGGTCTCTGGTCTCAGTCTCGGTCTGGTCTCCTCGTCTGGTCTCAGTCTCAGTCTCGGTCTGGTCTCAGTCTCAGTCCCGGTCTGGTCTCGGTCTCGGTCTGGTCTGGTCCTCAGTCCTGGTCCGGTCTGGTCTCGGTCTGGTCTCGTCTGGTCTCGGTCTGGTCTCAGTCTCAGTCCCGGGTCTCGGTCTGGTCTCGTCTGGTCTCGGTCTGGTCTCAGGTCTGGTCTCAGGTCCCGGTCTGGTCTCAGTCTCAGTCTCTGGTCTGGTCTGTCCGTCTGGTCTGGGTCTGGTCCCGGACCTGGATCCGTCCTGGTTCAGTCCTGGTTCCTGGTTCAGTCCGTTATCCGTTTTTTTCCATTTTTCATTTAAACACAAAATCGAAAACTGAAAAAAAAGAATCATTATCTGTTTTTTTCATTTTGGTTTTGGAGACAAATAATGAAGAAAACTGTTATTTTTTCGTTTTCTTATTTTTGGTTTTATTTTGAAAAACAAACGAACGAACGACACGCAGATCAGAAGTGACGCCGAGGATGAAGAACTGAAGTGATTTAGTGATTTGGAGTGAGACGGAGAGTTTGGTTAAACTTGTTCTGTTGTTTATAGTTTATCTGAAGAACTGTGAAATATTCTTCTCTCTTCTGTTGTTTTTACTACAACTTGACTTTACACACGAAATGTCGGCTCCTGATCTCAGTTTAGAAAAGACAATTACAAAAAATTGCCACTTATACATGTTTTTTTCTTCTTCATTATGCATTTTTTGGCTGGTGCGACTTATGCTCCAGAGCGACTTTTAGTCCAAAAAACACGGTACATGTGATTTATTCATATTATAGTTTTAATCATTTTTACCTTTCGCTTTGAGAAACAAACACCCTCCTCTGTACACGTGTCCTCCAGATTCTCCTGCACATTTACTGTTCTGAAAAGCTCGAGCGGGAAAAGGCGGAATGTCTAAATAAAAGTACGATTTTCACAAACTAAACGGTCAAGTACGTTTAAGTTTGTTTGGGTTCGTTTGGGACGTTTCACCTTTGGCTCCGCCCACGACCTCCACTGCGTCTCAAACCCGACCAAACGAGATCGTCCGTTCAGATTTTTATTTTTATTTTTATTTCACTGGTGCGTGTGAAATGGAGTCGCTCGCTGGTCACTGAGGATTTACCGTAAAGTCAAATGGACCTCACCTCAGGTCAGATATTTTAGCTGAGTTTAGGATTTTGTTCGTTGCTTCTGCAGAAATCAGCCCGAGGACCAGACTCACAACTTTGTAACGTAAAAGAAAAATGTTTTCTGTGTCCTGGGAAACACAGACTCTCATCAAATCTGAGAAGAATCAAGATGGTGTTGTGTTGTTTTCAGAGTCTTTGTCTTTGGCTCATGGGCACAAAATAAAAATAATAATAATTAAATAATTTTCTGTTCCGCTTTTACTTCCTGAATCCGGTCGAGCTCCTCCCACCGTGTGACGTCTGTAACGAGCGCGGCGTGGAGCGTTTGGACCAATCAGAGCGAGAGCTGCTCAGAGCGACGAGGTTCAATCTGACAAAGACACTTTAGAAGTTTTGAGGATTTAAACATGTTACAAATTTTATGTTGTTCAATTCCCAGATGTATTTGGCTCTATGGGAGAATTTTACAGGACCTGGAGGGTCAGTCTCATCATCAGAAGAGCCTCGAGTCAGAACATCCATGTTCAGGTCGTGTTACAAATTGTTACAAATGAAATTGTTTTTCAAGTTTTAAATATTTTTAAAAGTAAATATTAAAAGTAATAAATATATTAAACCCTTAAAATGCAGCAAAAATGTTTGAGGAAATAATGATTTGGGTGGAAATGGCTTAAGTCTTAAGTGGAACAGGGTGAATAATTGTCTGATTTTCAGGCAACAACTTGCAAAATGTTCAGTAATTCGAGCTCTACAACCTTCATTTCAATTTTATTTTAAATCTTTTTCTTTTAATAAGCATTGGTGGGTTTGTAAACCAACAAATGAAGTAAGTCTGGCCTTAACTAATGCTGTTATACATGATTATGTGTTTTCCTGTCAATATCTCTAAAAATGTTGATGTTGCCGCCATTTTTAATTGGTAAACATCCAAACGTTTAACTAATTCTTCCCTGATCCAGAGATTATTCCCTGTTGCTTTCATCAAATAAACATTCAACTGTTCAAGAGAAATGTTACTGACAAACCAACAGAAGAGGGAATGATTTTCTGACTAGTGGGACTTCTCACTACAGGACCTTCTGACTAATGGGCTTTCTGACTAGTGGGCTTTCTGACTAGTGGGCTTTCTGACTAGTGGGACTAGTGGGCTTTCTGACTAGTGGGCTTTCTGACTAGTGGGCTTTCTGACTAGTGGGCTTTCTGACTAGTGGACTTTCTGACTAGTGGGCCTTCTGATGATAAGGGTGTAATCGGACCTGGAGCGAGCACTAGTAGTCGGGGAGTCAAAGTCTCAAAAATGGGTTGAACCTGACATGCTCTGCCAAACTTTTTGTGTTTTTTTTGTTAACTGTTCATTTCATTCATTTTCATGTATTTGTTTGAGCAGGTACGACAAGATTCAAAAATGATAACAAAAATAGTGATATGTACATGAACTTTTTGGGACCTG
The DNA here is from genome assembly GCF_026225935.1 of Boleophthalmus pectinirostris. Classification (NCBI taxonomy): domain Eukaryota; kingdom Metazoa; phylum Chordata; class Actinopteri; order Gobiiformes; family Gobiidae; genus Boleophthalmus; species Boleophthalmus pectinirostris. The sequence continues at coordinate 41,951,449 of NW_026571353.1, read as the reverse complement.
GGGCTCAAAAGGAGTCGGGATGAAGTTTAAAAAACTTATGGAGTCCAACCTCAACTGTTTTACATCATCACGTGGTTCACTTTTTTTTTCTTTTTTTTTTTTTAATATGACCTTTGACGTGCTTCCCTGTCAGTAACTGTGACCCTAAAGACCAATAATTGAAGGATCTGCTCTTCTGGATATACGGCGGAAAAAAAATTGTGGCCATTTTAGTGCATGTGACCTTCATTTTAAATTCATTTTAAAATGAAATGAAATCCTCAGTGGGTTGGATAAACTGTCAATAAATGCATTCCAGATGCAAAGAACACATGTGGTGACAACATTCAGTGAAAAAAATCATTCCTGAAACACATTTCTACATGATTTTGGCTCAATTTAATGCAAAAAAAAAAAAAAGCTGTTTTTTCATTTTTCCAATATTTTCATCTTTAGCTCATTGGCAATCAACTGTTCACCCAAGTTATGACATCAGCCAATATGCTATTCCTTTCTCCAAACTGAAAAAATGATGAAAATCCAACCAAAATCAATGGATCTGTGATGATTTCATTACTTGTTGACCATCAACAGGCCCAGAACCTCAGTAGAATGTTGAGCTACTTTCAACATTCTGAAATCATCACACAGGAAGAGTTGATTGCCAATGAGGTAAAGATGAAATTCATGTAGAAATGTGTTTCAGGAATGATTTTTTCACTGAATGTTGTCACCACATGTGTTCTTTGCATCTGGAATGCATTTATTGACCCAATATTTACCCAACCCACTGAGGATTGCAGGAAATTTTCATTTTTCAAAATTTTCTATCAAAAAATGAAGGTCACATACACTAAAATGGCCACAGTTTTTTTTTTTTCCACAATATTTCCGGAAGAGCAGATCCTTCAATTATTGGTCCTTAGGGTCACAGTTAACAAAAAAAAAAAACACAAACAAAAAGTATGGCAGGCGATGTCAGGTTCAACCCATTTTATTGAGCTTTTGAGACTTTGGCTCCCGACTAAAGTTGGTCTGGAGCTGATGTTCCGTCGAAATGAGCTCCCACAGCCTAAATCGACAGTGACGTCTATCGATTCACGCTGCCCAGTTGATTTGAGCTTCAGAGGCAGAAGTTTTGAGGCAGAACCTCTGCATTAGATGATTGAATAGTTTGGATTTAATAATTGAATTTATCGTTTTCATTTTTACATCGTGTTTTATTTTGTTTCCATGTGTAGAAAATGTTGTCACTTTGTTAGAAAGACACTGTATAACTAAATAAATAAAGAAAATATAAAGAAATATGTGTCAGACTGGAGAGGTCAGAGGTCAGGATTTGGTTTTATTGGATCTATACAAATCTAAAGAGAAAAATGTAAGAAGTTTATTTGGACAGATCAGCGTGAATCGACAGACGTCACTGTCGATTTAGGCTGCAGGAGCTTATTTCGACAGCACACTGGGACAAACCTCATCCAGTTTTTATTCTAGATCCATGACACAGATGCAGCAGTGGGACAAGATGGAGTCTGAGGAGTTTGTGAAGTAACAAATGTCGTGGTAATTTGTCTAAAAAGTTCACCTGTTGTCAGTGAAAATCCGTCTGTAACTCACTGTTTTGATCCTGTCGAAAACACCAAACCTGCTGTACAAATGAAACTGACCTGGACCTTAAAACTCAAACGTGTTCTGGACTTTCATAACTTTAAATTCATTCGTAATTCCCACCGGCTGTTTTAAACGACAGGAAACTCCGGCCGTCTGGACCCAGGTGAGATGAGGATGGAGCATGACGACAGCAGCAGCCAATCACAGCGCACCACAGCAGCAGGCAGCCAATCAGAGCGCAGGATGTGGCGACAGGTGAGGGGTCCGGTTTTAAAAAATGGTTTCACACAAATTAAACACAGCTCAAAAGTACGTACCACCGGAAAGAGACGAGGAGGGAAAAGAACACGGACGCGACCAGAGGGGTGTAACCGGAACCAGAGTCTGATCAGGTTTCAGATTTAAAAGTTGTATAGAGGATTTTTTAAGGGAAAAAAAAATACAGAGACCTTCCTCCTCCAGAGCTCCTCAGTAGAAACATCTCCTCCCGCCTCTTTACTCTAGAAATCATGTTTGTTTACAGCCAGTGCGCGTTCAGAATCACCGTTGAAGTTTCCTGTCTAGAAACAATTTATCGACCGACACGTCAGTTTTTAGACCCTTCGTCCGCTTCAGTCGCGCCATCGCTGGAAGGAATCTCCAAGAATCACCTCAGTTTGTCTTCGCTCCTTTTCCACTTCTCTTCTTCTTTCAGCGACCGCAAAAACGGACTTTCTTTTGCGGCGAACTGGTCGTGGATTCTCGTCCGCCGCCGCAACAAACTTTGTGCGAACTGCGAGGAAGTGACAGTTTGAAAAAAGCGTCTAAGAACCACTGCATAAACCCTGCACGCCGACGAGTCAGTTACACTAGAAATGTACGGAATTTGATTGACGACCTAACAGCCAATAGAAAATGAGGCAGCCTCGTTTTCTATTGGCTGATGTTTATCTGGACTCAACACATCCACAGTTGACAGATTTTCTTTCTTTTTTTTTTTTGGTCATCATAATTACAAGGCTGCTGCGTCACTGTAACGGTATTTTAAACTTTCACTGACAATTTGAAACAAAAAAAATAAATCCTCCATACAACCTTTAAATCCAGATCGTGAGCTCGTCTTTACCCAAAATCACCTCTAGAGTCTCGATTTACGTTCACGACACAAACCAGGAGACGTTTGGAAACATGCGGTGAAACTTCTGGTGTAGTTCTCGACTCTGGACTCACCAACCGACTGAAGTAATGTCCACGTTTACATGATGTTTTTTTTTTTTTTTATTCCAAATTAATTGTTCTGAATTAATTAAATCTTGGTGTTTCCATGGAAATAATCACTGTTGGGCAAGTGACTTTAAAACTGTATAAATATGTAAATAACTGTAAATATTACTGTATTTAAAATATAAAACATTACACGACTCTTACAGAACTTTTAATGACTCTCACCAAAAGAACTGGGAAGATGCTGAACTTTTGTGCCGTATACGAACTGAACCAGGACTAAACCAGGACTAAACTAGGTCTAAACTAGAGCTGAACCAGGACTAAACCAGGTTTAAACCAAAACTAAACCAGGACTAAACCAGAACTAAACCAGGTCTAAACCAGGACTAAACCAGAACTAAACCAGGTCTAGGACATTTGTAGTAAATTATTACTATTTTTTTCCCGTAACGCCACTTTACTGCGTTACAGGGAAAACAACACAGCACAGAAACTCGTTACTTTTATAACACGTTACTCTCAACACTGGAAATAATAATGTTGAATTGTTGTTTTCGTGTTAAACTGGTGAAATGTTTTTTATTTAACGTGTGTGAGCGTCTGCGGGGGAGGTTCTGATTGGACAGGAGGCGAACAATCCGTGTGTCATTCGTTCATTTGTTTTTCAAAATAAAACCAAAAATAAGAAAATGAAAAAACACCAATTTTTGTCTCCAAAACCAAAATGAAACAACAGATAAAGATTTATTTTTTCAGTTTTAAATTTTGTGTTTAAATGAAAAATGGAAAAAATAAATAACAGACTAAACCAGGACTAAACCAGGACTGAATCAGGACTAAACCAGGACTAAACCAGGACTGAATCAGGATTAAACCATGACTAAACCAGGACTGAATCAGGACTAAACCAGGACTGAATCAGGATTAAACCAGGACTGAATCAGGACTGAACCAGGACTGAATCAGGACTAAACCAGGACTAAACCAGGACAGAATCAGGACTGAACCAGGACTAATCAAGGACTGAACCAGGACTGTACCAGGACTAATCTTGGACTTGAGAGAGAGACAGGAAGGGAGAACCCTGAGCCCGTAGAGCAGGACCCGTCCCAACACTCAGTCCTGTTTTAGTCCTGGTTCAGTCCGTTATCCATTTTTTTTCCATTATTCATTTAAACACAAAATTGAAAACTGAAAAAACAAATCTTTATCTGATTTGTTTTCTTATTTTCGGTTTTATATTGAAAGACGAATGAATGAACGACATGTGGATTGCCCGTGAACGGATTTACGTCTTTGGGAAGAAAACACACACTTCAGTTGCTCCCGTCTTTTCTGTCGTCTGGGTTTGTCGTTCCTCCAAGGACACAAACACCATCCAAACTTTTCCCACAGTGATTCTGATGAGAATTGTTGTGCAGCGGCTGGAGAATTGTCTCATCACACTTAAAGTTGGCGACATCGTGCGATTTTTGAGACGAGTTTTCATTTGGGATCAGGCCGAGTTTTGGCTTCATCTTCGTGTAGTTTACATGAGGTAACGAGAACCAGCTAATCCCTCACAACCAGCTCCTGATGGAAACTCAAAGGTCACAAGAAAATCAAACCTGTTTGAATCCAGTCGTGTCTCGTGATTGTTTCGCTGTTGAAGTCGTTCAGTGTGAGAACATGAATCGTGAGCTGTGAACTTTTAAACCCTGAGATTTGGTCGTACAGTTTGAGCTGGACGTCTGATGAGGGTCATTTGGTCTTCCAATAATTTATGTTATTAGGTTCTTTTTCCAGACCAAGGTTTTGTTTCATACCTGACGGTTTGGACTGTTCACTCATGCTCTTCCTCAGAGTCTCGTGATGTTGCTGTGACGTGTCTGGTCAGATGATTTAAACAGGTTTTGTCTCTGTCTTCCTACCGGTGGAGGAAGGACGACAGCGCCACCTGCAGTCCCACTTCCTCAGGACAGAATCCCAGGTGTGTGAGAGTAAAAAAGCCCCCTCCCGTCGGCACGTTTACGTATTTCGATTATTTTCAAGTATGTTTGAGGAAGTGGGACACAGCAACACCACGAGACCACGCTGAGGAAGAGCGCTAGTGAGCAGTCGAAACTATCAGGTATGAAACAAAACTCTAAGTCTGAAAAAAGAACCTAGTAACGTAAGTCTGAGCTGGAGCTGAAAACCATCGAAAATATCACACAGCGTAACGTCCGACTTTCCGTCTGTGAGCTGAGGAGGAGGAGGGAAGAGCGTCGGAGAAGGAGGAAGAAGACAAAAGCTCAGCCCGCTCCCGCATCCCGCTCACAAATCCAAAGAGACGAGGATCAAAGTCCCGAGACAGGACTGGTGGAGCCGGATCGTCCGGATCGACGCGTCAGAAGGACGACACGACGAGCACGAAGCACCAGTATTATTTTAACAACAACAAACCACAAACATACGGAAGCTGAGAGGGTCACGACAAACACAAGCGCCGCAACAAATACAAATGTGACAACACAACAAAAAGCCACAACGGAAGTGACAGCTGGATTCTATTTTAATGCAAATGCCACAACACAAACGCAAATGCCACAACACATTAAAAAGCCACAACGGAAATGACCGCGGGACTCTATTTTCCGACGGACCGATCAAGCGGCAAGTGAAGAAGAAGAACTACAACGTGAAAAGTAAAGGAACAGAGAAGTCGGAAACGTAAGTAAAAGTAATTTATTGTTTTATCATTATTCGTTTCACGTTGTAGTTCTTCTTCTTCACTTGATCGGTCCGTCGGAAAATAGAGTCCCGCGGTCACTTCCGTTGTGGCTTTTTAATGTGTTGTGGCTTTTGCGTTTGTGTTGTGGCGTTTGTATTTGTTGCGGTGTTTACATTGAAATAGAGTCCTGTGGTCATTTCCGTTGTGGCTTTTTTTGGTGTGTTGTGGCTTTTTGTTGTGTTGTCACATTTGTATTTGTTGCGGCGTTTGCGTTTGTTGTGACCCTCTCGGCTTCCGTACAAACAGGATCCAGTAACCAAATTCATTCAGATTTAAAATCAGAAGAAAACAAACACTTATTTCAGAGTTAAGATTAATTCTGTATCATCATTTTCATTAAGAATTAAGTGTGTACATGAACTTTTTAAAGCAGAATTAGTTTTTATTCAGAGTTATTTTGAGCTCTCATATAAACGTGATTTTTTTCTAATTTTTCTCATATTTTGTCAGACTTACGACCGTGAACAGAGCCCAGAGGAAGTTTCATCGCAAGTTTCCAAACGTCTTCTTGGTTTGTGACGGAAGCTTGACTAGAGACGATTTGTTATTTTATACTTTGTCCTTCAAGATTAAACAAATGTGCCCAGGTAAACTAGTAAATATTCTATGTACAGTGTATTTAAAGCTTCTCTTCTGTTTTCTACTGCTCAAGAACATGACGTTATTCTGGATAAAACCTGTTAACCCTGAAGTTTAAGGTTCTACAAACATGTTCTGAGATGCCCCCGTGTGTCAGATGCCCTCCCTGTGCGTCAGGTTTCAGCGTGAGCTCGGTTACACCCCCCATCGCGCTGGAAGAAAGAGTGGATTCAAAGATCAGTGTTTGTTTGATTGTTTGATTTTAATATTATTTATGTCGACTTTGCCATATCTGGAAAATAGCTACAGCCAATAACAGGAAAACAAGCTGGTGTCTGAAGCACGTCTGTGTCGCGTCGGAAACAAAACTCTGTCCTTAAAGTGCACATGACCGGTTACACTGTTGTTTCATTTTGGTTTGTAATTCTGCTTCCAAATCTGCGTCGTCTGAGAAACCATAATGTAAACAACAAAACGTGTTTAAATTACAGTTTTAATAGTTGTGATTCGACTCGTGAAGGTTCAAAGTGTCAGAAAAAGTCCTTCCTTGTGCCTAAATTCTGTATTTTGGTTTTTTTTGTTCGTTTTAGAATTCAGCGCTACTTCTACTTCTTGTATTTTTGGATTCTTCGTCAACATTTTCCCACAGACTCCCACTTCAAGTCTGTAAGAGAAGATAAATATTTCGTCCAAACCAGGTCAGATAACGATAAAAAGCCGAAGCCCGTCATGTGCACTTTAATTTAAAGCAGATCAGATTTGGCATTTACAGAAACACTGGCACCACTAAAAGTACAATACAACGGTACATTGTGCAAAACGGCGGAGTGGGAGGCAGCGGCACACGGATGGGACATGCTTCGATGCTTCGAGGAGCGACTGCGGGATGACGATGAGCGCGGGATGACCAAGTACACATGAAGCAGCCGTTTTGGATTCACACACAAATCCATGGAGAGTTTCTGGAGATGGGGGATGGGTCAGACGGGCGAGAGCGTCGGCGTAAAGGGGGTGGGGCTTTAGCAGCTTCGACACGACATTTGGGCCGAGTCCACACGGATAAAGATCAGAACGAGTCCAGAACATCCACGTCTGCACAAAACACTCCACGAACTCTGCTCTTCTTCACACGACAACAGTGAACGGGGTGAAGCTGACTGCGTCTGAGTCTGCTAATGTGTGCGTCACGTCACCACGGTAACTGCTGAACATTCGTCCATAGACACACATGTAGAACACCCACAGCGTGACGTGTGTGTGACGTCTCAGTTCTGATGCTCAAGTTAAATCAGGTTTGGAATCAGATACAAACTTTGGGTTTTATCATCGACTGAACATGAACAAAACTGAGTTTAATGTTTAAAATCTTGGACATTTTTTCCCCCAAATTAAATATTTTTGGTTAGAACTAAAGTTTATTGACATAGTTAAGTTGGAAAAATACATTTAGTGTCTTTTTACAGCTGTTGAAGAGAGAATGGAGAGGGAGTGGGGAGAAACATTTGTAATAATAATAATAAAATAAAAATAATAATAAAAAAAAAAATAATAATAATAATTTTTTTTTGAAAATTTATGTCACTGCAGCTTGTAACATAAGACAGCAGAACAGATGCCAGTTTAAGTGTGAAAAACAACAAAAAGTGGCATAAAAGGACTAATCAAACTAATCAATTTGTCAACTGGACAAATGTTTTTGGCTGCTTTGTTTTGTTTTTTTGGTCAAATATTTTCCTCGGCTCATTCAAGCTGCTTCTTCAGTTCTGGTCAGACTCTGGTGACACTTTCTTATATCTGCCTGAAGGAGGAGCTAACTACACTGAAACTCCTCTGGAACTCACTCACACACACAGTGTTCACAGTTTGTGTTTGTAGCTCGGTCTGTTGATCTGCTCTGATGTGACCTGTGCCTGAGTCACATCAGCAGAATCACTCAGGTCCTGACAGAGTTTCACTTCTCTGAGTCTGATCCAAGTGTCTCTGTCGTTTTCTTTGTTTTGTTTTCGGTCTGAGGACGGTGGAGTTGTAGATGGAGACAAACGATGTCAAAGTCCATTTCTGTTCAAGGATGGATTGTCTTTCCTAACAAAAACAGTCTCTTTAACTCCCCTCTCATGTAGATGTTAAGGGCCGTTCACCAGAGCGTCAAAAAACGCCTTGACGCCTCTATTTGGAGCCTTTGCATTTGAGTTTAGACGCCCCCGACGCACGTCCACATCAACTTTACATAGAAACTGGACGTTTTGACGCTTTGGTGTGAACACCTCTTTAGGTTCAGAGGAGTTTCAGTGCAGTGAGCGCACCCTGAAGGCAGAAGGAAGAAAGTGTCACCAGCGTCTGACCAGAACTGAAGAAGCAGAACTGAAGATGAGCTGAGGAACAGATTCAACCAAAAAAAAAACAAACAAACATTTAGTGTGATGTTTCATTGGTGCATGTTTTATAAGGACATGTAAAGTGATGGTTCCTGCATCAGCTTCAGAACGAATGAACCTGTTTCCCACAAAACTGTATTTCAACTTAAACAATCCAAAATAAATAAATAAATATCTATGGCTAAAATGTCCTAATCATTTAAAAGCCTGAAGAATGTGGAATATTGGACCTTAAAAGTGAGGCTGCAGCTGTGGACCTCTCAAAGACACTGATGTTTTAACAGTAAAAGTTGCAGGGTAAATGTTTTTTACAGGGCGCTGGCTCCATGTAAACATTCTAACGACAGTAACGATGTAAACGTTCTAACGACAGAAACACTTTTATCCGTGTGGACGGGGCCGTTTTACAGTGAACAAACATGATTAGCACCTTTAAACCTGTACAATACTAAAACATCAGTATAAAGTCTGAGGTGAGCGTCCCTTTAAATCCACCCCACACCACGACATTCAAAAAACACCGCGAGCGAGCGTTAGCACCAGAGCAACGCCGTCACTCCCAGATCTGCCGCCAACAAACGTGTCACCGTCAAAACATTTCACCGACTTTTTGAATTATGTTTGTTTCACACAGACGGTTCTTTCTGCCGCAGCCGCAGGAGACACGTCGCACACTTTAAACGAGGAGAAAACCTCACCGGAAACTTCTGTGTTTATAAAGACGCATCTGCGAGCATTAGCACCAGCACACAGCCGTCTCTTTGTAAACTCAGACGTGTCCAGAGACATTTTCGCTGCGTTTGTGTTGAACATGTCGGTGACGTTCTCCCTCCGGCCACTGGGGGTCGCTCTGACTGGACCGAGCGCAGAACCAACGGAACTTTTCCACAATGGCCGGAAGTGTCGCGCTGTAGGTTTGTGGAACTTCTGTTTATGTTTTTCAGTCTAAATGTGTGTGTAAATGTGTGTGTAAAAGTGTGTGTAAATGTGTGTCTAAATATGTGTGTAAATGTGTGTCGTATTCTCCAGCAGTTTCATAAATCTGCCCCATCACCAAATCTTCAACCAACAAACTCCACAAAGGAGAAACATTCTTCATGAACAATTTATCCACAACGATCAAGAGAAGAAAGAACAAAACTTAAAGGAAACAACGAGACACATTAGTCACACAACAAACTCAACTCATGTTCTGATCCTAGAGACGTGGAGCGTTTAAACTGCACAAATCTATTTATCTAAACAAATATCTACATCATCAAATCCATTTTTAATTGTAATTGTAGAATGAGTGTAGAATTATTTCCGTCATAATCCCAAGAATTCAAGTAAAAATCATATTTCTTCATGTTGTCTGCGCTGAAATGAATCATGGGAAATGTAGTTCCTGATGTTTATAAACTGTTGCTTCTATAAAATCTGCATTTAAACAAAGAAACTTCTGATTCGATTTATTGTGATGGTCCACGATATTATTGTGAGACTTTTGATGATACAATATGACGATATTTTGGTAGTAGTTTTGCTGAGTAGTTCTCTAATGTGTGGTCATTGTTCTCCTTTAAGGTTTTCTCTTTCTTACCTTGATAGTTAAACAGCCCATCTCACACAAAATAACTCTTTTCACATTGTGTCTTCTGCACAGTTTGGGTTTTGGAACATCCATTACACAATAGTTCTGAAATCTTACTTATTTCTTGGAGACAGTCACAGACCAGGAACTATGAAAGTCCGACTATTGCTCCTCCCCCCGCCCGTCCTGAGAAAGCACAGGCTCCGCCCTCCAAACGTGACGTAGGCGACGAGTGAGTCGCCCTTCCTCCGCCGTCTCAGGGAGGGAGGGGGAGACAGACGTGACCCTGACAGCGGCAGGAATAAACTTTTATTCATCATGGAGATACAGCGCGTTCAGCCGCATGTGTTGGACCCGGAATCAGACGAGGACTTTGAGGAGCACGAAGCTCAAGCACCACGTCCACATCAACTGAACATTACTGACTGGTTTTAATAAACACTAGTAGATAAACTTATTATATCGTGTAGACTGGAGGTGGAGTGGGGGAGTGGGGCGGGTGTGAAGTGTTTTCTGCTACATCGAACGCGTCATAGGTGTATCTGCCGCTTCATCGTTATAGCAGCTTTAGTTCGTTGTCACGTGGGAGGGTGGCAGAAATACGCTGCAATTTGTAAAAAAAAAAAAAAAGCCAAATCAATCTAAAAAACACTTCAGCGACAAACACAAGGCCCACACATCATTCTGAGAAGGTAGAAAGATCTGAAAAGTTGATTTTGCATGACAAACATTTTTGGTGATGGGGCAGATTTATGAAGCTCATGGAGAATACGACACATACTTACACACACACTTACACACACATTTACACACAAATTTTACCGCAGAAAAACCAGAAGTTCCACAAACCTACAGAGGGACACTTCTGGACGTTGTGGAAAAGTTCTGTCAGCAGGTTTGAAATGTAAGGACCGATCGCCGCAGTGCCGCAGATCCGGGAGTCACAGTCCGAGTAGCACCTCTGACAGTCAGTAACAGCACCTGCGCTAGCTCTAGAGACAGAGG
>NW_026571353.1:41920369-41932869 GCF_026225935.1 Boleophthalmus pectinirostris | reverse complement strand
CCAGCACACCTGCCAACAGAGACACCTGTCAGTCACCTGCCAACAGAGACACCTGTCAGTCACCTGCCAACAGAGACACCTGTCAGTCACCTGCCAACAGAGACACCTGTCAGTCACCTGCCAACAGAGACACCTGTCAGTCACCTGCCAACAGAGACACCTGTCAGTCACCTGCCAACAGAGACACCTGTCAGTCACCTGCCAACAGAGACACCTGTCAGTCACCTGCCAACAGAGACACCTGTCAGTCACCTGTCACACTGTCAACAGAGACACCTGTCAGTCACCTGCCAACAGAGACACCTGTCAGTCACCTGTCAAACAGAGACACCTGTCAGTCACCTGCCAACAGAGACACCTGTCAGTCACCTGCCAAACAGAGACACCTGTCAGTCACCTGCCAACAGAGACACCTGTCAGTCACCTGCCAACAGAGACACCTGTCAGTCACCTGCCAACAGAGACACCTGTCAGTCACCTGTCAAACAGAGACACCTGTCAGTCACCTGCCAACAGAGACACCTGTCAGTCACCTGCCAACAGAGACACCTGTCAGTCACCTGTCAAACAGAGACACCTGTCAGTCACCTGCCAACAGAGACACCTGTCAGTCACCTGCCAACAGAGACACCTGTCAGTCACCTGCCAACAGAGACACCTGTCAGTCACCTGCCAACAGAGACACCTGTCAGTCACCTGCCAAACAGAGACACCTGTCAGTCACCTGCCAACAGAGACACCTGTCAGTCACCTGTCACAACACACTGCCAACAGAGACACCTGTCAGTCACCTGTCAAACAGAGACACCTGTCAGTCACCTGCAACAGAGACACCTGTCAGTCACCTGCCAACAGAGACACCTGTCAGTCACCTGCCAACAGAGACACCTGTCAGTCACCTGCCAACAGAGACACCTGTCAGTCACCTGCCAACAGAGACACCTGTCAGTCACCTGTCAAACAGAGACACCTGTCAGTCACCTGCCAACAGAGACACCTGTCAGTCACCTGTCAAACAGAGACACCTGTCAGTCACCTGTCAAACAGAGACACCTGTCAGTCACCTGCCAACAGAGACACCTGTCAGTCACCTGCCAACAGAGACCCTGTCACACTGTCAGAGACACTGTCAGTCACCTGCCAACAGAGACACCTGTCAGTCACCTGCCAACAGAGACACCTGTCAGTCACCTGTCAAACAGAGACACCTGTCAGTCACCTGCCAACAGAGACACCTGTCAGTCACCTGTCAAACAGAGACACCTGTCAGTCACCTGTCAAACAGAGACACCTGTCAGTCACCTGCCAACAGAGACACCTGTCAGTCACCTGTCAACAGAGACACCTGTCAGTCACCTGTCAATCATAATACACCTGTCAGTCACCTGTCAAACAGAGACACCTGTCAGTCACCTGTCAACAGGGACACCTGTCAGTCACTTGTCAACAGAGACACCTGTCAGTCACCTGTCAACAGAGACACCTGTCAGTCACCTGTCAATCATAATACACCTGTCAGTCACCTGTCAAACAGAGACACCTGTCAGTCACCTGTCAATCATAATACACCTGTCAGTCACCTGTCAATCAATCATACACCTGTCAGTCACCTGCCAAACAGAGACACCTGTCAGTCACCTGTCAACAGACACCTGTCAGTCACCTGTCAAACATATTCACCTGTCAGTCACCTGTCAGTCATATTCACCTGTCAGTCACCTGTCAGTCACCTGTCAGTCATATTCACCTGTCAGTCACCTGTCAGTCATATTCACCTGTCAGTCACCAGTCAGTCACCTGTCAGTCATATTCACCTGTCAGTCACCTGTCAGTCACCTGTCAGTCACCTGTCAGTCACCTGTCAGTCATATTCACCTGTCAGTCATATTCACCTGTCAGTCACCTGTCAGTCACCTGTCAGTCACCTGTCATTCACCTGTCAGTCACCTGTCAGTCACCTGTCAGTCACCTGTCAGTCACCTGTCAGTCACCTGTCAGTCACCTGTCAGTCACCTGTCAGTCAGTATACGTGGTGCTGTGTGTGGTGGAGTTTTAACGTTTGTAAAAGTGACTAAATAAAAATGTGGTGAAATCGATTGGACGAGCCCAAAGTTTCCAGTTTCTTTTGAGCCAATCACTGCAAACCTGAACAACGACAGGTCCACCCTGCGCCAGGTAAAACCACAACAGGTGAGGAACATGTCCATAAACCAAATCTGAGCGTTCAGGGGCCTTATCAGCCACAGTTTGTTTCTGGTTCTGATATTGTCAGATTTTAGTTTTGGGTTTCAGACATCGTTATTTGTGTGGTTGTTGGATCCAAACAGCGGAAAACGACTCGAGAAATGTGTTTGTGAACTTCATAAATGCAAAAGTGAATCAGATGTGTGTGACTCAAACCTCTGTTCAAACTGTTTCTCTTCCCAACAGAATTGAAAAATAGTGAAAGGTGAAGGTGATGGGCAGGATTGATCCACAGAAGAACCAAAAAGGAAACATTTGTCTGACTAAGAAATCATCCCGAGTTTACAGAGAACATTTTGTATGTGGAGCGACGACAAAACAAAATCCTGATCCCTCGTTTAACCTGAGTTATGAATTTAAAAGGTCAACACCAAAGTGAAAGTCTCCAACTGTTCACCAAGAAACACCTTCCACTGCAAAGACCAAGACGTGATGTTTGTGTAAAACCACAAGAACAAGAAAGTGCAGCTCAGTCTGTTTGTCTTCTGCTCTTCTCCATTAACAAACAGATTTTGTCTGTATTTGTGGTTATGGTGCCGTGTGCTCCACAGGGGGCGCTCACCTTCCTGCGTCTCGTGCCACACGATGCCCTCCAGGTTGACGCTGGTGCCCGGCTGGCAGGGGCCTCTCTGCGGCAGCTCGCCCTCCGCGCAGCCCCGCTCCTGCGTGTTCGTGCCCACGGAGCGAGTCCGGACCTGCTGCAGGAGCGACCTGTGAGACGACAGCGACGAGGACGAGGAGAGCAGGGGCTTATGGGTCAGAGACGAGGACAGGGAGGAAGAGAGGGAGGAAGAAAGAGAGGAGGAGAGGGAAGAGGAGAGAGAGGAGGAGAGAGAGGGGAGCAGAGAGGAGGAGAGAGTCGGAGGAGAACAACCAGAGCCCGGGCAGGAGGAGAGAGGGAACAGAGACTCCAGCTGAGAGACGAGAGGACAGAGGGAGACAGGGAGAGAGGGACATATAAAATATTAGATATAAAGAACAGAGATACAGACAATCATGGACCAGGATCTAAACCAGATCTGAGAGTCCAGCTTCAGCTTCAGACTCCTGCCTCAGGTCCGTTTCCTTCCTCTGAATCAAACACGATTCCAAACAAAACTCTGAACCAGGAGTTTGAAAATGAGACGATCATGAGGAAAAAACTCACAGTGAGACTTTAGAAAGACCCAAGTTTAAACACCAGTGCAGGTCTGAACCAGGTCTGAACCAGGAGGTCTGAACCAGGACTGAACCAGGTCTGAACCAGGTCTGAACCAGGACTGAACCAGGTCTGAACCAGGACTGAACCAGGTCTGAACCAGGTCTGAACCAGGACTGAACCAGGACTGAACCAGGTCTGAACCAGGTCTGAACCAGGACTGAACCAGGTCTGAACCAGGACTGAACCAGGTCTGAACCAGGTCTGAACCAGGTCTGAACCAGGACTGAACCAGGTCTGAACCAGGTCTGAACCAGGACTGAACCAGGTTCTGAACCAGGTCTGAAGGTGAACCAGGACTGAACCAGGACTGAACCAGGTCTGAACCAGGTCTGAACCAGGTCTGAACCAGGACTGAACCAGGACTGAACCAGGTCTGAACCAGGTCTGAACCAGGTCTGAGCAAGGTGCTGGTCTCTGCTCCTCTGACCCTCTCGTCTCTGTCCATTGTCACATCACTACACACTGTTGTCATCTCCATGGAAACGGACACACACCTAAACAAAGACCTGAACCTGGTCCAGGCCTGGTCCTGGTTCAGGTTTAGTCCTGGTTCAGTCCTGTTCCTTCAGGATTCTCCCGCTCAGTTGTGGTTAAACGTTTGTGAGGAGACTGAGGACACTCACGTGCACGCTCTTACTCACACGTGCACGCTCCTGAGCCACAGACACAACGACAACAAAAGACCAGGACTCGAACCCACAACCTCCTCACAGGCTAACCACTCTGCCACAGGCCTACAACACATCACCCGGACCAGGACTGAACCAGGACTGAACTAGGACTAAACCAGAACTGAACCAGGACTGAACTAGGACTCAGCTAGGACTAAACCAGAATCAACCCAGGACCAGGACAGAACCACAACCAGGCCTAAACCAGGACTAGATCAGGACTAGACCAGGATTAGACCAGGACTGGACCAGGCCTGCACGGGGAAATCACACAAAGCTTCAGTGTCAGAGCTCCTGCGCGGCACGGCGCGGTACGGCCCGCTTTGTCCCGCTTTGTCCCGCTTTGTCCCGCTTTGTCCCGGTGTGTCTGTATTGTGTTATTGTCCTGCTGATGTCCGTGCGTGCGCGTGTGCGCGTGTGCGCGGGCAGACAAAGCTCGGGCCTGAGGCGGTGCGCGCTCGTACCTTGTCCGGGGCTCGGTGTTTCTTCGCCGCGGCGTCGTCCTGCTGCCGCCGCGCCGCGCCCGCGGCATTGTTCGCGTTGCCGCCGCCGCCGCCGCTGTTGTTGTTGTTGTTTTCCGCCATCGCGCCGCGGCTCTGCGCGGGTCCCGGACGAGGCGGTGACGGGGGGCTGCGCGGCGGGAGGAAGGCGCGCGGCGGGGAGGCGGCGGAAGAAGCGCACACATCACTGTCCCGCTCGCGCTTCCACGACGCGCGGAGAACGTTTCGGTTTTTGCGCTCATCTTTGCCCTTGGCGTCACAAAGCATGTCTCCTCCTGAGCCCGCGCGCCGTGTCCCCGTGCCGAGGGCGGACAGGGGGAGAGGAGGAGGAGAGGGGTGAGAGGAGGAGAAGGAGAGAAGAGGAGGAAGAGGAGGAAGAGGAGGAAGAGGAGGAAGATGCGGGCAGGGCGGCGCGCTCAGGGCCGCGGATGCTGGAGACGCGGCGGTGGCTCCTCCATTCACACCGAGACAGGCCTACTGCGCATGCGCACAGTACTGTAAACTATTTTGAAGAATCACTAGAGAAGAATTGAGTGAGAATCGGCTCTTCATAAAAGAGAGGAAGAAGAAGAAGAAGAAGAAGAAGAAGAAGAAGAAGAAGAAGAAGAAGAAGAGACGTTATCAAATAGTGAAATGAACCAACGAAAAGATTCAGAATGAAACAATAATAATATAAAGTCCATAAGTTACACACATACACATACACATACACATACACATACACACATCTGTGACATGTGCTCTGTAAACAGACTCACAACAGACCAGAACCAGACCAGGACCAGACCAGACCAGGACCAGACCAGGACCAGACCAGACCAGGACCAGACCAGACCAGGACCAGACCAGGACTACAACACTGATGGTTCTCTTCTCTGATGACTTCACTCTGAGCCCAAGAACAGGAACTATGTCCAGGACTAAACCAGGAATAAACCAGGACTGAACCAGGACTAAACCAGGACTAAACCAGGACTGAACCAGGACTAAACCAGGACTAACCAGGAAACCAGACTAAACCAGGACTAAACCAGGACTGAACCAGGACTAACCAGGACTAAACCAGGACTAAACCAGGACCAGGACTAAACCAGGACTAAGGACTACCAGGACTAAACCAGGACTAAACCAGGACTGAACCAGGACTGAACAGGACTAAACAGGACTGACCAGGAACCAGGACTGAACCAGGACTAAACAGACTAAACCAGACTGAACCAGGACTAAACCAGGACTGATAAAGTTGAAGCTGTAAAATCTACAGTTGTGTTTCTGTATTATCTCCAGCAGGGGGAGCTCTTTGAATTAAACACACACACACACACACACACACACACACACACACACACACACACACACACACACACACACACACACACACACACACACACACACACACACACACACTGTTCAACCTGGTTTATAAAAGTAGATTTTTACACATTCAATTTTATCTAAAATGTCCTGCTGTTTAGGTCATTTTTTCCACTGGTTCAGTCCTGGTTTAGACCTGGTTTAGACCTGGTTTAGTCCTGGTTTAGTCCTGGTTTAGTCCTGGTTCAGTCCTGGTTTAGTCCTGGTTCAGTCCTGGTTTAGACCTGGTTTAGACCTAGTTTAGTCCTGGTTCAGTCCTGGTTTAGTCCTGGTTTAGACCTGGTTTAGTCCTGGTTTAGTCCTGGTTCAGTTTCCTGGTTTAGTCCTGGTTCAGTCCTGGTTTAGACCTGGTTTAGACCTAGTTTAGTCCTGGTTCAGTCCTGTCCTGGTTTAGTCCTGGTTTAGTCCTGGTTTAGTTTAGTCCTGGTTTAGTCCTGGTTTTAGTCCTGGTTCAGTCCTGGTTCAGTCCTGGTTTAGTCCTGGTTTAGACCTGGTTTAGTCCTGGTTTAGTCCTGGTTCAGTCCTGGTTTAGTCCTGGTTTAGTCCTGGTTTACACCTGGTTTAGTCCTGGTTTACACCTGGTTTAGTCCTGGTTTAGATCTGGTTTAGTCCTGGTTTAGTCCTGGTTCAGTCCTGGTTCAGTCCTGGTTAGTCCTGGTTTAGTCCTGGTTCAGTCCTGGTTTGGTTCAGTCCTGGTTTAGTCCTAGTTTAGTCCTGGTTTAGAGCTGGTTTAGTCCTGGTTCAGTCCTGGTTTAGTCCTGGTTCAGTCCTGGTTTAGTCCTGGTTCAGACCTGGTTAGTCCTGGTTTAGTCCTGGTCTGGTTTGTAGGTCAGTGTGCTGGACTTCTGGACTGTTTACTCTGGAGGTAAATATAATGAGAGCAAACACAAACTTTAGACCCAAACATGAGGCTCTGGTCTGAGAACTGAACCAGGACTGAACCAGAACTGAACCAGGACTGAAAAAGAACCAGACCAGGACTGAACGGCTCAGATTCCAAAATAAAAAAAGATCCAGCGTCATGATGCTCCACAGAATTTTGTATTTTTGAAGTTCAGTCAGATGTTTTTTGTCCTGGTTTAGACCTGGTTTGGTTCTCGTTTAGGCCAGGTCTGGTCCTGGTTTAGACCTGGTTTGACCCTGGTTTTAGTCCACACTGGGACTTTTTGGGGCCCTGAGGTTTTTCATGTTTTGTTTTGAGTGAAAGTTGAGACTCAAAGAATCACGGGAAACCACCTCCCGACACACGAGACACGAGGAGGAGCAGACCCGATCTAGACCTGGTCTAGACCCTAGTCCTGGTTTAGTCCTGGTTTTAGACCTGGTTTTAGTCCTGGTTTAGTCCTGGTTTTAGACCTGGTTTTAGTCCTGGTTTAGTCCTGGTTTAGTCCTGAGTCCTGTTAGTCCTGTTTTTAGTCCTGTTTAGTCCTGGTTTAGTCCTGAGTCCTTTAGTCCTGGTTTAGTCCTGGTTTTTAGTCCTGGTTTAGTCCTGGTTTATCCTGGTTTAGTCCTGGTTTTAGTCCTGTTTAGTTTTAGTCCTGATTTTAGTCCTTTTAGTCCTGGTTTAGTCCTGGTTTAGTCCTGGTTTAGACCTCCTGGTTTAGTCCTGGTTTAGTCCTGGTATTAGTCCTGAGTCCTGTTTAGTCCTGGTTTAGTCCTGATCCTGATAACCTGGTTTTTGGCCCTTGTCCTGTGTCGTGGTCTTTGTTTGCAAACATGTCCACGCTCTGACCTCTGACCCCTGAGCACAAACAGACTCTGATTGGCCGACAGCTCTGACCATTCTCCGCGTCCTGCGCTCTGATTGGCCGCTCGCCGTAATCACACTTCAGACGCCGCGCTCTGATTTGCTCTCGTCCCTAACCACGCTTCAGACGCCGCTCTCTGATTGGCCGTTCCCCCCGTGGCCCCTCCCCCTGGCGCTCTCTCTCTCCCCGTGGCTCAGGTGAGTGTCAGTGTCGCACGACCGAACTCACGACTGCAGCTCAGGACCTCAGGCCAACTTTTATTTATGATTTTATTTTCTGGATAAAAGTGAAACTAAACCATGAACGAGACTCAAGAGGAGACGAAGAGGAGCGGGCGAGGGCCCAGAGCCGACCACAGGGACCTGTGAGTGACAAAGACCTGGTTTAGTCCTGGTTTAGTCCTAGTTTAGTCCTGGTTTAGTTCTGGTTTAGTCCTGGTTTAGTCCTGGTTTAGTCCTGGTTTAGTCTTGGTTTGGTCCTGGTTTGGTCCTGGTTTAGTCCTGGTTTAGTCTTGGTCTAGTCCTGGTTTAGTCCTGGTCTCAGACACCTGAGACGGTCACAATAGACCGGCTCTCGACTCTCAGCTCAGATCGGGTTTTGGTTCTGGACTTGTTCTCACGCTCTCGGTTAAAGCTGCAGTGTGTCACTTTTTTACCACCTGCTCGTCTCTATGGAGACACTGGTGCTGTGTCTGGAATGTTCCACAGTGTGGCATTAAAATCTCCTAGAACTCTGGCGGCTTTATTGATTTGTCTTTGTTATTTGGGCTGATTGGACCTGATGAGGCAAAAACAGAATTATATTTTTATATTTACGATTTATAAAACATTTATTTTCTGTTTTGATCTTTGTGTTGGAAACAGTAAAGTTGAATCATGATTTACAAAAACATGTTGGAGATAAATGTGGACACATGTGGACGAGTCCAGGAGGATAAACTCTGACATTTATTGACTCACATTTTAAAGCTGAAAATCCCTCAGACAAACAGGGATTCTTACAGTGAGAGGGCTCGCCTCTCCACAGATCTGACCCGTAATTGTATGTGTCTGTGTAGTGTTTCGTCATCTCAGATCAGTGTGACACAGATTGGTTTGTTTACCTCTGGAGGGCGGAGACTAAAGTACCAAAACAACAACCCAAAAAAAAAACATGCAGCATATTGTCCGGGAAGAAAAACTGATGAAGGTCGATTAAAAACAACAACAACAACAACAATAATGATGATGATGTCACAAAGTGGCTCAGGTGTATCATGGGTTTAACTTTGAATATTGTTTCTCAGGTTACATTTTTAAAACTTCACACAGTTTAGTTCACATTTCTCAGAATCTTCTCGCTCATGTTTCTGCTGAAGCCTCCTCAGATCAGGACATTTGCCAAACTGTGAGTGTACGAGGTTAGACTCAGTTTGGTCTTTTAGAGTCTCCGATGTTTCCACATAAAGACCAAATCCTCTGAACACCGCTGATTTTGCCGCACACTTTTACAATCTGGTTCAGACTGTTCTTATCGTTCACAGATAACCAGATAAAACCTACAAATAAAACTAAAAGTCAACAAACTTTTGATACGTGAAATCCCTCAGACGCCAAGTAGAATCCAGGGCAAAGGACAAATTCAGTTTGTCAACTCTGACCCAGATCTGCACCTCACTGTCCTCAGAGGATTTAGGTGGAGATGAACGACAGACTGAGGTCCTTTTAGATGGAGAAGAACAGCAGACTGAGGTCCTTTTAGATGGAGAAGAACAGCAGACTGAGGTCCTTTTAGATGGAGAAGAACAGCAGACTGAGGTCCTTTTAGATGGAGAAGAACAGCAGACTGAGGTCCTTTTAGATGGAGAAGAACAGCAGACTGAGGTCCTTTTAGATGGAGAAGAACAGCAGACTGAGGTCCTTTTAGATGGAGAAGAACAGCAGACTGAGGTCCTTTTAGATGGAGATGAACAGCAGACTGAGGTCCTGTGTTGCTCTCGTCTGTGTTGTTGGTTTGTTTGTAGTTTGGTGTTTGTCCTTTTTGTGGACCAGTTTCTGTCTTAAACTTTTGATAAAGGAATGAACTTCCTTTAGTCCTGGTTCAATCCGTTATCAGTTTTTTTTCCATTTTTCATTTAAAGACAAAATCGAAAACTGAAAAAAGGAATCGTTGTCTGTTTTTTTCATTTTGATTTTGGAGACAAATACTGAAGAAAATAGTTGTTTTTCATTTAGAACATTAGAACATCAGAATATTTGAACATCAGAACATTTGAACATCAGAACATTTGAACATCAGAACTTGACTTAAATCTCACAGGAGTCCGTTTTACTTGCTGTAGGAGCTTTAAATGGACCTGAACGTTCTGCTGATGTTTCTCCACAGCTCAGATGTGGAGGGCGGCTGTGAGGAGCGACTCCGGGTCAGCAGAGCCACCAGTGACCCGCTCCACACCCACACCCAAGACCGGACCCAAGACCCAGACCAGGACCCGGACCAGAACCTGAGGAGGAAACCGGCTCTCGTCAGGTCTGCGTCTCCATGGCTCCGTCTGGTGTCGCCGATGTGAAACCCGAAGGTCAAAGTTGAAAGTTGAAGGTTCTGTTTGTGTCCAGGTCCAAGACGTTTGACCCGTCGCTGCTCCGAGAAACTTCTGAGGCCGACCCGAAGATCCAGAGGAAGAAGTCCCACTACAGCCAGGTACGGAACATCTAACCTGACCATGACCCAACCAGACCCTCCAAAAGAAACCACACTCAGAACAACCAGACCCACAACCCAACCACCCTCAGAACAACCAAACCACCACTCAGACCAGACTCAGAAGAACCAACCACCCAAACACACTCAGAACAACCAGACCCACCAACCCAAACACAATCTCAGAACAACCAGACCCACCAACCCAAACACACTCAGAACAACCAACCCACCAACCCAAACACCATCAGAACAACCAGACCCACCAACCCAAACACACTCAGAACAACCAGACCCACCAACCCAAACACACTCAGAACAACCAGACCCACCAACCCAACCACACTCAGAACAACCAAACCCACCAACCCAACCCCAATCAGAACACCATCTCAGAAGAACCAGACCCACCAACCCAAACACACTCAGAACAACCAAACCCACCAACCCAACCACACTCAGAACAACCAGACCCACCAACCCAACAAACACCTCAGAACAACCAGAACCCACCAAACCCAAACCACAACTCAGAACAACCACCAGAACAACCACCAACCAAACACCATCTCAGAACAACCAGACCCACCAACCCAACCACACTCAGAACAACCAAACCCACCAACCCAACCACCAACTCAGAACAACCAGACCCACCAACCCAACCACACTCAGAACAACCAGACCCACCAACCCAACCACACTCAGAACAACCAGACCCACCAACCCAAACACACTCAGAACAACCAAACCCACCAACCCAACCACACTCAGAACAACCAGACCCACCAACCCAAACACACTCAGAACAACCAAACCCACCAACCCAAACACACTCAGAACAACCAACCCAACCACCACACCACACTCAGAACAACCAGATTAGTTTAGATGTGGTTTAGTCCTGGTTTAGTCCTGGTTTAGTCCTGGTTTAGTCCTGGTTTAGTGTCCAGCAATGAGTGGAATTACTGAAAAAGAAAAAAAAATGGATTTAGCCCAAAATGTGAAAACAAGAAAATCCCTCTGTGTAATCAATTTATGTCAACAAAGTAACTGTAATCCAATTACCACTCACTGAAACAGTAACTGTAACTGAATACAGTTACTCGTAAATACCTCCGCCAAGGAGGTTAGGTTTTGCTGGCGTTTGTCTGTTTGTTTGTTTGTCTGTTTGTTTGTTTGTTTGTTTGTTTGTTTGTCTGTTAGCAACATAACTCAAAAAGTTATGGACCGATTTTGATGAAGTTTTCAGGATTTGTTGGAAATGTGAAAAGGAAGAACTGATTTCATTTTGGGGCTGATCCGGAAGAAATCCTGGATTCTGGATCACTTTGAAATTTTAGTTAACATTGTGGTAAATGGGGCCAAAAATGTAGTTTTCTCATTATCTTCTCGATTAATTATTGACCAAACCCCATGAAATGTGACTCAGGGATGGACAGTGGGATCCTCTTTCATATTCCAAATTGAAAGATACGAGACAAATATTTATGGAAAACACAATTAATATGAGGGGGACTGTAGTCCTTGGCGGAGTCTGCGCTCTCTGAGTGCTTTTCTAGTTAGTACTCTGATTACTCTGGTACATGTAATCTGTTACTCCCCAACACTGCATACAAGTCACATTTAACTGGAAATGTCAACGATCTTGCTAAAAAAAAATCACATTTCACTAAAAAAGTCTGAATTGAGTGTTAAACCCTGCAGTCTGAACGGAGAGTGAGGTTTTTCAGGACTGTCCCACATGTGTGTGTGTGTGTCTCTGTTATGTCACTGTCCTGTGGGTCAGTTAACACTGTTATGTGGACAGATGTAGGGTCAGTCTAAAGCCCAGTCTGACCCTCACCTGTCGCTTCACCTGTCGCTTCACCTGTCGTTTCACCTGTCGTTTCACCTGTCGTTTCACCTGTCGTTTCACCTGTGTGTCGGTGCTTCTTGTGTTTCAGCTCTCAAAGACAAACGGACACTATCATAAAATATTTAAAGAGATCAGCAAAGAAGAGCAGCTGCAGCAGAGTGAGTACTGAACAAAAATACTACTACTACTACTACTACTACTACTACTACTACTACTACTACTACT
>NW_026571353.1:41897869-41910369 GCF_026225935.1 Boleophthalmus pectinirostris | reverse complement strand
TCGGTTGAGTCCTAGTTGAGTCTTGGTTGAGTCGTGGTCGTGATTTGATCCTATTTGAGTCCTGGTCCTGGGCCTGGTTCAGTCCTGGTTCTTGTCCTGGTTTGATCCTGTTTGAGTCTTGATCCCGGTCCTGGTTGAGTCCTGGTCTTAATCCTGGTCCTGGTCTTAGTCCTGGTCTTGGTTCTTGCAGGAGAAGAGTCCGTGCAGTAGTCCCGTCCCTTCGTCTGTGGACAGTAGTTTCCGGACGCCTCGCACGCCTCAGTCTCCACGTTTCCCTCTGGTCAGTCCAACTTTTATTTCTCACATTTTATCCCATAATCATGAATCAAATTTCTTTTCATATTTTGTGATTCTCTTATATTTATTTTGTGTTTCTGTGATGTTCAGGCCTTTTCTGGAGACTTTGTGGAGCCGAGGAGAGAAGATCTGGAGGAGAGCAGCAGCTCAGACTCACAGACCCCAGACTACGACAAGATCAACGGTACAGAACTCACCTGTCGCACCTGTCGAACCTGTCTCACCTGTCTCATCTGTCTCACCTGTCAAATCTGTCTCACCTGTCTCTCATCCACCTCACCTGTCTCACCTGTCTCACCTGTCTCTCACCTGTCTCACCTGTCTCATCTGTCTCACCTGTCAAATCTGTCTCACCTGTCTCACCTGCCTCACCTGCCTCACCTGTCTCACCTGCCTCACCTGTCACACTTCCTGTCACACCTGTCTCTCATCCGCCTCACCTGTCTCACCTGTCTCTCACCTGTCTCACCTGTCTCACCTGCTCACCTGTCCTCACCTGTCACCTGTCTCACCTGTCTCTCACCTGTCTCACCTGTCTCACCTGTCTCTCACCTGTCTCTCACCTGTCTCACCTGTCTCTCACCTGTCTCACCTGCCTCACCTGTCTCACCTGTCTCTCACCTGTCTCACCTGTCTCACCTGTCTCTCACCTGTCTCACCTGTCTCACCTGTCTCACCTGTCTCACCTGTCTCTCATCTGCCTCACCTGTCTCTTACCTGTCTCACCTGCCTCACTTGTCTCACCTGTCTCACCTGTCTCACCTGTCACACCTGTCTCACCTGTCTCTCACCTGTCTCTCCCTGTCTTACCTGTCTCTGTCACCTGTCTCTCACCTGTCTCTCACCTGTCTCACCTGTCTCACCTGTCTCTCACCTGTCTCACCTGTCTCTCAACCTGTCTCACCTGTCTCTCTGTCTCACCTGTCTCTCACCTGTCTCACCTGTCTCACCTGCCTCACCTGTCTCTCCCCTGTCTCACCTGTCTCTCACCTGTCTCTCACCTGTCTCACCTGTCTCTCACCTGTCTCTCCTGTCTCTCACCTGTCTCTCACCTGTCTCACCTGTCTCTCACCTGTCTCACCTGTCACACCTGCCTCACCTGTCTCTCACCTGTCTCACCTGTCACCTGCCTCACCTGTCTCTCACCTGTCTCTCACCTCACCTGTCTCTCACCTGTCTCACCTGTCTCTCACCTGTCTCACCTGTCTCTCACCTGTCTCACCTGTCTCTCACCTGCCTCACCTGTCTGGTTCTTCTCAGAGTTCCCGGTTCCTGAGTTCCTTCTGACTCGTCCTGAAAATCCTCCAACAGCCTGTGAGCCTCAAAAGAACCAAAGTCCACCACAAAACATCTCAGAGAACAAACACCGAGGTGAGAACTAAACCAGGACTAAACCAGGACTGAACCAGGACTAAACCAGGTCTAAACCAGGACTAAACCAGGACTGAACCAGGACTAAACCAGGACTAAACCAGGACTAAACCAGGACTAAACCAGGACTAAACCAGGACTAAACCAGGACTAAACCAGGACTAACCAGGACTGAAACCAGGACTAAACCAGGACTAAACCAGGACTAAACAGGAAACCAGGACTAAACCAGGACTAAACCAGGACTAAACCAGGACTGAACCAGGACTAAACCAGGATAAACCAGGAAAAACCAGGACTAAACCAGGACTAAACCAGGACTAAACCAGGATTAAACCAAAACTAAACCAGGACTAAACCAGGTCTAAACCAGGATTAAACCAGGATTAAACCAAAACTAAACCAGGACTAAACCAGGACTAAACCAGGTCTAAACCAGGTCTAAACCAGGATTAAACCAAAACTAAACCAGGTCTAAACCAGGTCTAAACCAGGATTAAACCAAAACTAAACCAGGACTAAACCAGGTCTAAACCAGGATTAAACCAAAACTAAACCAGGACTAAAACAGGTCTAAATCAGGACTAAACCAGGACTAAACCAGGACTAAACCAGGTCTAAACCAGGACTAAACCAGGACTAAACCAGGACTAAACCAGGTCTAAACCAGGACTAAACCAGGACTAAACCAGGACT
Source organism: Boleophthalmus pectinirostris (assembly GCF_026225935.1). NCBI lineage: Eukaryota > Metazoa > Chordata > Actinopteri > Gobiiformes > Gobiidae > Boleophthalmus > Boleophthalmus pectinirostris. Next base: position 41,908,005 of record NW_026571353.1, on the reverse strand, counting down.
AAACCAGGACTAAACCAGGACTAAAACCAGGACTAAACCAGGACTAAACCAGGACTAAAACCAGGACTAAACCAGGACTAAACCAGGACTAAACCAGGACTGAAACCAGGACTAACCAGGACTCTAAACCAGGTCTAAACCAGGACTGAACCAGGACTAAACCAGGACTAAACCAGGACTGAACCAGGACTAAACCAGGACTAAACCAGGTCTGAACTAGCAGTAAACCAGGACTAAACCAGGTCTAAACTAGGACTAAACCAGGTCTAAACCAGGACTAAACCAGGACTAAACCAGGTCTAAACCAGGACTAAACCAGGACTAAACCAAAACTAAACCAGGACTAAAACAGGTCTAAATCAGGACTAAACCAGGACTAAACCAGGACTAAACCAGGTCTAAACCAGGACTAAACCAGGACTAAACCAGGATTAAACCAAAAACTAAACCAGGACTAAAACAGGTCTAAACCAGGACTAAACCAGGACTAAACCAGGACTAAACCAGGACTGAACCAGGACTAAACCAAAACTAAACCAGGACTAAAACAGGTCTAAATCAGGACTAAACCAGGACTAAACCAGGACTAAACCAGGTCTAAACCAGGACTAAACCAGGATTAAACCAAGACTAAACCAGGTCTAAACCAGGACTAAAACAGGAAAACAGGACTAAACCAGGACTAAACCAGGACTAAACCAGGTCTAAACCAGGACTAAAACAGGTCTAAAACAGGTCTAAATCAGGACTAAACCAGGACTAAACCAGGACTAAACCAGGATTAAACCAAGACTAAAACAGGACTAAAACAGGTCTAAATCAGGACTAAACCAGGACTAAACCAGGTCTAAACCAGGACTAAACCAGGTCTAAACCAGGACTAAACCAGGACTAAACCAGGACTAAACCAGGACTAAACCAGGATTAAACCAAAACTAAAACAGGACTAAAACAGGTCTAAATCAGGACTAAACCAGGACTAAACCAGGTCTAAACCAGGGCTAAAACAGGTCTAAATCAGGACTAAACCAGGACTAAACCAGGACTAAACCAGGTCTAAACCAGGACTAAACCAGGACTAAACCAGGATTAAACCAAGACTAAACCAGGACTAAACCAGGATTAAACCAAGTCTAAACCAGGACTAAACCAGGATTAAACCAGGACTAAACCAGGTCTAAACCAGGACTAAACCAGGACTAACCAGGACTGAAACCAGGACTAAACCAGGACTAAACCAGGACTAAACCAGGACTAAACCAGGACTAAACCAGGACTAAACCAGGTCTAAACCAGGACTAAACCAGGTCTAAACCAAAACTAAACCAGGACTAAACCAGGACTAAACCAGATCTAAACCAGGAAACCAGGACTAAACCAAAACTAAACCAGGACTAAAACAGGTCTAAATCAGGAACTAAACAGGACTAAACCAGGACTAAACCAGGTTAAACTAAATCAGGACTAAACCAGGACTAAACCAGGATTAAACCAAGACTAAACCAGGACTAAAACAGGTCTAAATCAGGACTAAACCAGGACTAAACCAGGACTAAACCAGGTCTAAACCAGGACTAAACCAGGATTAAACCAAAACTAAACCAGGACTAAAACAGGTCTAAACCAGGACTAAACCAGGACTAAACCAGGACTAAACCAGGACTAAACCAGGACTAAACCAGGACTAAACCAGGACTAAACCAGGACTAAACCAGGACTAAACCAGGACTAAACCAGAAAACTAAACCAGGAACTAAACAGGTCTAAATCAGGACTAAACCAGGACTAAACCGGGACTAAACCAGGTCTAAACCAGGACTAAACCAGGACTAAACTAAACCAGGACTAAAAAGGTCTAAACCAGGACTAAACCAGGACTAAAACTAAAACCAGGACTAAACCAGGACTAAACCAGGACTAAACCAAGGACTAAACCAGGTCTAAACCAGGACTAAACCAGGTCTAAAAACCAGGACTAAACCACTAAACCAGGATAAAACAGGTCTAAATCAGGACTAAACCAGGTCTAAACCAGGACTAAACCAGGATTAAACCAAGACTAAACCAGACTAAACCAGGCTAAACCAGGACTAAACAGGTCTAAAACAGGTTAAATCAGGACTAAACCAGGACTAAACCAGACTAAAACCAGGTCTAAACCAGGACTAAACCAGGACTAAACCAAGACTAAAGGTCTAAAAAACAGGTCTAAAATCAGGACTAAAACAGGACTAACAGGACTAAACCAGGACTAAAACCAGGATTAAACCAAGACTAAAACCAGGACTAAAACAGGTCTAAATCAGGACTAAACCAGGACTAAACCAGGTCTAAACCAGGACTAAACCAGGTCTAAACCAGGACTAAACCAGGACTAAACCAGGATTAAACCAAAACTAAAACAGGACTAAAACAGGTCTAAATCAGGACTAAACCAGGACTAAACCAGGTCTAAACCAGGGCTAAAACAGGTCTAAATCAGGACTAAACCAGGACTAAACCAGGACTAAACCAGGTCTAAACCAGGACTAAACCAGGACTAAACCAGGATTAAACCAGGACAAAATCAGGACTGAACCAGGACTAAACCAGGATTAAACCAGGACTAAATCAGGACTGATTCAGGACTAAACCAGGTCTAACCCCGGTGCGTGGTTCAGTTTCAGAGGTGGTGTTGGACAGTCGGAGTCTGAAGTCCGTGTCTCTGAGTTTTCTGCTCTGTGTTTATCTGCTGCTGTGAGTAAAACACGACTCACGTTTATTTGATCAGAATCATCACAAACAATGATGATTAAACAGATTGATTAAAGACCAGAGAGTGTGTGTAGAGTGTGTGTAGAGTGTGTGTGTGTGTGTGTGTGTGTGTGTGTGTGTGTGTGTGTGTGTGTGTGTGTGTGTGTGTGCTGTCCTCCTCCTGTTGGTTTTATTTTTATTATAATGATTATAAATATTGATTATTGATTAAAGTGTATGTGTGTGTGTGTGTGTGTGTGTGTGTGTGTGTGTGTGTGTGTGTGTGTGTGTGTGTGTGTGTCTATCTGTGTGTGTGCAGGGTGTGTGTGCTGTTGCTCTCCTCTTGTTATCTTGCCTTTAAGATCATCTCTCTGGAGCAGAAACTCTCCACCCTGGAACCTCTGAGCCACTTCACCGAGACTCAGTGAGTCTGGGAGGGCATCTGACACAATCCCACACACGGGGAGGGACCCGACACACTCCCACACACGGGGAGGGACCCGACACACGGGGAGGGACCCGACACACGGGGAGGGACCCGACACACGGGGAGGGACCTGACACACGGGGAGGGACCTGACACACGGGGAGGGCATCTGGTTTAATCGTGTGTCTGTTTCAGGGACGTCCTCAGAGCGACTGCAGAACGAAACTCAGACCTGTTCTCAGAACTCATCACCATCAACCTCCTCAAACTGGAGAAGGTCAGACCTGCTTCAGACCTGGTTTAGTCCTGGTTTAGACCTGGTTTAGTCCTGGTTTAGTCCTGGTTTAATCCTGGTTTAGTCCTGGTTTAGTCCTGGTTTAGTCCTGGTTCAGTCTAAACTCTGTGTGTGTTTCAGGTCCAGAGGAATCTTCAGCGGTTACTGGAGGAGGCGTCGTGAGCTCAGACTCCTCCCCTTTAACACAGGCCACGCCCCTTTAAGAGTGAACAAACTGAAAGTGAAAATGAAACTAAACTCAGGGTCTGGAGCTTTAAACAGAAGTGAGTGAAGAGGAGCTGCTGCCCCCTGGTGGACGTCGCTCTCACCACACCTGCACTTTTATTTTAATCCTGTTGCTTTGGTTTTGTTTTTGTGATAAAAGTTTAATGTGAAATGACACAAAGACGAGAGTTTAGACAAAATGTTTTATGAAAATGTAAAAATATAAAATATAAATACGCACAATGTACAGAGCAGTGTTACACACAAGAACCACACTTTTATATCCTCCTGTCCTGAACCTTCGTCAAGTCACCTCCGTCAAACGCACAACTACACAAAACTGTCAATCGTTTGTGTTTCGTTTGTGCTGTGAAAAGCACAAAATACAAAACACAAACATTTGTATCATTTTTTTGTTGTTTTGAGGCTGTTTCACATTCTGAGGGGCTGGACGACATCATTGACCAAAAATAAAACTGTTCATGTCTTAAAAACCAGAATCGCACAAACTGAACTTTTTTAAGCACAAATGAAACACAAATGATTGTCAGTTTTTGTGTAGTTGTGCGTTTGACGACTTGGTGCAGGTTTGTCCTGAGACGTCTCAGACGACTCAATCCTGTTTTCCATGTTTCAAAACCTTAAAGTTTTTCTCTTCAAAAATCTCAGAGTTTTGAACATTTTGTAAATAGAAAAAATAAAGTGATGTATTTATTTTGTTTAAAAAATAAATGTTATGATGTAACAAAGATCTAATGTCTGAATGATTTGTGCTTTTTGTGATGAAGAGGAAAAGTGAAATGTGCCTCTGTGTTTGACCCAGATCTGGTTGTGATCCTGGTCCGGTCCTGCAGGGGGCGCACACAGACACACACACACACAGGCAGAACATGCAAACTCCACAGAACAGCCCAGGGGCACTTTTTTAAATGTTTTATTTGATTTAAACATTGTGACGCTCACAGAACAACCAGAGCTGCTGTTGTGTTGTTGTCGTGCTGTTGTGTTGTTCTGTTGTCATGTTGTTGTCGTGTTGTTATGTTGTTGTGGTGTTGGAGGCGGAGCACCACTGTACAGGAAGTACAGTGGTGACATCATCACGCCCCGGCCCCCTTACCCACGATGCACTGGCTGCGTTTCCATGGCGACGTAAACATGTCGACCGGGACAGAGCGACTCCAGTGAGTAACAAATAAAACCTGAGAGACGAGAGCTTCAATGTTCAGACGCACAACGGATCAAACGTCTGTGTGTGTGTGTATGTGTGTGTGTTTGTGTGTATGTGTGTGTGTTTGTGTGTATGTGTGTGTGTATATTTGTGTTTATATATATGTGTGTGTGTGTATGTATGTGATGTGTGTATGTGTGTGGGTGTTTGTGTGTGTGTGTGTGTGTGTGTATTTGTGTGTGTTTGCATGTGTGTATTTGTGTGTGTGTGTGTGTTTCTGGGTATATTTGTGTTTATATATGTGTGTGTAAATGTGTGTGTGTGTGTGTGTGTGTGTATAAATGTGTGTGTAAATGTGCGTGTGTGTGTGTGTGTATGTGTTTTTGTGTATATGGGTTTGTGTGTGTGTGTGTGTGTGTGTGTGTATGTGAGGGGTCTAGACTGTTGCAGTATTTACAGGAAGTACTTTTACTTCAAATATAAATAATCCTTCTGTGGCGTCAGTGACTCTGATGAGACCAAAGATAAAGATTCAGTTTTTATTTTTGTTTTAAGAAGAGCAGAAGTAGACACGCCTGACCTCTGACCTCTGACCGCCAGACTGTAGAAACTCCCCCCCCCGCCAAACCTGTTACTAACGGAAGTGGGAGGGGCCTCGGGGAAAGAAGGTGTCTGATTGGTCGGTTCTTAGTTTCAGATCTGGATTTGGGCCAAAATGAAGTCCGAACCCCGGGGTCAAGTAGAGCGGGGTCACGGGTCAAAGGTCAGAGTGAGGAGCGGCAGGGACAGAGAGAGGGGTCAAAGGTCAGACAGAGGGGTCAAAGGTCAGACAGAGGGGTCAAAGGTCAGAGAGGGGTCACGCTTTTACACAAAAAGCTCAACTCTGTGTCTGTGTTTATGTCTTATTGTTTTTGTTTATTTCAGTTCTGCAGGCCACGCCCCTCCGTCTCCAGACCACGCCACTTCGTCTACAGGCCACGCCCCTCCGTCTCCAGACCACGCCACTTCGTCTACAGGCCACGCCCCTCCGTCTCCAGACCACGCCACTTCGTCTACAGGCCACACCCCTCCATCTCCAGACCACGCCACTTCGTCTACAGGCCCCGCCCCTTGCACATCAGGCCACGCCCCTCCATCTACAGGCCACGCCCCTCTGTCTCCAAAGCACACCCCTCCGTCTACAGGCCACGCCCCTCCGTCTCCAGACCACGCCCCTCCATCTACAGGCCACACCCCTCCGTCTACAGGCCACGCTCCTCCATCTCCAAACCACGCCCCTCGCACGTCAGGCCACGCCCCTCGCTTCTCCGCCTCACATCCCATGATCCCGCTTTTCTACGTGTTACCGTGGAAACAAGACATGAAGAACCAGAGACTGCTGCTCCAGGTCCGACGCAGAACCAGACTCAGAACCAGACCCAGAACTAGAACCAGACCCAGAACCAGACCCAGAACCAGACCCAGAACCAGACCCAGACCCAGAACTAGACCAGAACTAGACCCAGAACTAGAACCAGACCCAGACCCAGACCCAGACCAGTACAGTGACGTCACAGTTCTGCTCTTCTGTGCATGTTCCAGAATGCAGCTTTAGCTCAGATCCCTCGGCGCCCCCTGGAGGAGTCTCTGTGTCTGTGCAGCAGAGAGCGTCTGTGTCACGCCCAGAAGACCCCGCTCAGACCCAACCCAAGTCCCAGTCCTGGTCCCAGTGCGAGTCCTGCTCCAGACCCGGTTCAGTCCGGGCTCAGAGCTCACCTCTCCTCCCGGTTCTCCAGGTACAAGGACCACACCTGGTTTAGACCTGGTTCAGTTCTGGTTCAGTCCTTGGTCCAGTCCTGGTTTAGACCTGGTTTAGACCTGGATTAGTCCTGGATGTCGTGATGATGTCGTGGTGATGTCGTGATGATGTCGTGGTGATGTCGTGATGATGTCGTGGTGATGTCGTGATGATGTCGTGGTGATGTCGTGATGATGTCGTGGTGATGTCGTGATGATGTCGTGGTGATGTCGTGGTGATGTCGTGATGATGTCGTGATGATGTCGTGATGATGTCGTGATGATGTCGTGGTGATGTCGTGATGATGTCGTGATGATGTCGTGATGATGTCGTGGTGATGTCGTGGTGATGTCGTGATGATGTCGTGATGATGTCGTGGGTGATGTCGTGATGATGTCGTGTGATGTCGTGATGATGTCGTGATGATGTCGTGATGATGATCGTGTGATGTCGTGATGATGTCGTGATGATGTCGTGATGATGTCGTGATGATGTCGTGATGATGTCGTGATGATGTCGTGGTGATGTCGTGATGATGTCGTGATGATGTCGTGGTGATGTCGTGATGATGTCGTGATGATGTCGTGGTGATGTCGTGATGATGTCGTGATGTGTATGTCGTGATGATGTCGTGATGATGTCGTGGTGATGTCGTGATGATGTCGTGGTGATGTCGTGGTGATGTCGTGGTGATGTCGTAATCTTTTTCTTTCAGATACAACAGCTCTGCGTTCACCACCAGGGGGCTCTACACTCCGTCCAGATGAGAAATAACCCAGAGTGCGACTTTAACCTTTTTCCTTTGACTTAAACTGTTCAAAATAACAAAATAAACATAAATATCTAACAGAACTTTTATTTTCACTTTAATGAGACACTGTTCGACTTCAGTCTACAGAGAAAATGTAGAGATAAAGTACTGCTACTACTGCTACTATTACTACTACTACTACGACTACTACTACTACTGATACTACTATGACTATTACTACTACTACTACTTCTACTACTACTACTACTACTGATATTGATACTACTACTACTACTACTACTGATACTGATACTACTACTACTACTACTACTTCTACTACTACTACTACTACTGATATTGATACTACTACTACTACTACTACTACTACTGATACTACTACTACTGCTACTACTACTACTACTACAACTATTACTACTACTTTCACTTCTCCTCTCACCAAACCAGGTCAGAATGATAAAAACGTTAAAAATGTTTTTGAATATTTTGTGAATTAAAGGGTCAAAAAAATCCAAGAATATGATTTTATTCAAATATAAAACAAACAGAGTCACAAACGAAAACACGATGAAAATCTGTACAACAAAAAACACCGAGAGGCTTTAAACACGAGAGCTGCAGCGTCCTGCACTGAGAGAGACCACGAACGCACCACCACCCGCTCACAGGCTCGGCCACCTGATGAGGTCATCATGTGGGACCCGCACACTGTCACTGGAATCACACATGACCCTGGGTTAGACCTGGTTTAGTCTTGACTCAGTCCCTGGTTCAGTCCTGATTCAGACCTGGTTTAGTCCTGGTTTAGTTCTGGTTTAGACCTGGTTTAGTCTTGGCTCAGTCCTAGTTTATTCCCTGGTTTAGTTCTGGTTTAGTCCTAGTTTAAAGCTGGTTTAGTTCTGGTTTAGTCCTGGTTAAGTCCTGGTTTAGTTCTGGTCCAGTCCTGGTTTAGTCCTGGTTAAGTCCTGGTTTAGTCCTGGTTTAGTCCTGGTTTAGTCCTGGTTTAGACCTGGTTTAGGCCTGGTTCAGTCCTGGTTTAGTCCTGGTTTAGACCTGGTTTAGTCCTGGTTTAGACCTGGTTTAGGCCTGGTTCAGTCCTGGTTTAGTCCTGGTTTAGACCTGGTTTAGTCCTGGTTTAGACCTGGTTTAGTCCTGGTTCAGTCCTGGGTTAGTCCTGGTCTTGCCCTGTACGAATGTGGAGCTTAAAGCAAAATGTAAAAATTCAGAAATATTGTGCAAAATAAAAACACGGCAGCGGCCCGTTCCTGAGATTAAAATAAAAATAAAATAAGAAAATGTTTTCAACAAAATTTAAACGTGAAACTCGTCACAATCCGAAAGAACTCGAACCACAAAGTCTTAAGTTTCTGCATAAAACCTGAAGCTCAGATTTGTACAAACCTGCTGAACGTGAGTCTGGTTTGAGTTCAGATTTCAGTCTTTGGTCGATTCTGGACGTGTTTAAAATGTGAAACTTTGAAAAGAATCTTATTTTTTAAAACAGAAATCCCAAATGTTTGTCAGAAAAATTAAAATGAAGCGGAGAAATACTGTTCACGTTCAGAAGTGTCACAGTCTGAGCCAAAAAAACTCGACTAAAAATAAAATAAAAAGTGAAACGTGACGAGGGATTGTGACTGCTACAACATTTGGAAATCACCGTGTTTCTTTTATGGTTTGAAAAATATTCTGTTCCCCCAAAACAACATTTTACACTCTGAGTCTGCCCTCCCTCTGCTCCCTGTGCTGAGTCCCTCCCCCTTCAGAGCGTCGCACTAATGAAACTCCTGTACAAACGTCAGTATCAGGGTTTATGGAGATTTGTCGTGTGGGAGTCTGGGGGACGCGGGCTTGTGGGCGGAGCCTCGTACAGACTCGTACTGCTCCTCAGGCTCAGGTCCTGCAGCCGAAGAAATCGACCCCGATGAGGCGCGGGTACCCCTCCAGAGAGGCCCCGCCCTCCGGGGCCCCGTCCACAGAGTTCAGCCCCACAGGGTCAAACTTCCAGTACTGCCTCCCCCGAACGAAGTGAGCGTAACCTGAAGAACAGGAGAGTCAGGGAGGGACCTGACACACATGGAGGGACCTGACACACATCTAGGGACCTGACACACATGGAGGGACCTGACACACACGGGGAGGGACCTGACACACACGAGGGCACCTGACACACACGAGGAGGGACCTGACACACACGGGGAGGGACCTGACACACATGGAGGGACCTGACACACACGGAGAGGGACCTGACACACACGGGGAGGGACCTGACACACACGGGGAGGACCTGACACACATGGAGGGACCTGACACACACGGAGAGGGACCTAACACACACGGGGAGGGACCTGACACACATCTAGGGACCTGACACACATGGAGGGACCTGGCACACACGGGGAGGGACCTGACACACACAGAGAGGGACCTGACACACACGGAGAGGGACCTGACACACACGGGGAGGGACCTGACACACATGGAGGGACCTGACACACACAGAGAGGGACCTGACACACACGGAGAGGGACCTAACACACACGGGGAGGGACCTGACACACATCTAGGGACCTGACACACATGGAGGGACCTGGCACACACGGGGAGGGACCTGACACACACGAGGAGGGACCTGACACACACGGGGAGGGACCTGACACACATGGAGGGACCTGACACACATGGAGGGACCTGACACACACGAGCAGGGACCTGACACACACGGGGAGGGACCTGACACACACGAGGAGGGACCTGACACAC
>NW_026571353.1:41890369-41892869 GCF_026225935.1 Boleophthalmus pectinirostris | reverse complement strand
GTGTGTGTAAACATTGTGTGTGTAAAGAGTATGTGTGTGTAAAGAGTGTGTGTAAAGATTGTGTGTGTAAAGAGTGTGTGTGTGTAAAGAGTGTGTGTGTGTGTAAAGAGTGTGTGTGTGTAAAGAGTGTGTGTGTGTGTAAAGAGTGTGTGTGTAAAGAGTGTGTGTGTGTAAAGAGTGTGTGTGTGTGTGTGTGTGTAAAGAGTGTGTGTGTAAAGAGTGTGTGTGTGTAAAGAGTGTGTGTGTGTAAAGAGTGTGTGTGTGTAAAGAGTATGTGTGTGTAAAGAGTGTGTGTGTGTAAAGATTGTGTGTGTGTAAAGAGTGTGTGTGTGTAAAGAGTATGTGTGTGTAAAGAGTGTGTGTGTGTAAAGAGTGTGTGTGTAAAGAGTATGTGTGTGTAAAGAGTGTGTGTGTGTAAAGAGTGTGTGTGTAAAGAGTGTGTGTGTGTAAAGAGTATGTGTGTGTAAAGAGTGTGTGTGTGTAAAGATTATGTGTGTAAAGAGTGTTTGTACGTTTGTGTGTAAAGTGTTTGCTTGTAAAGAGTTTGTGTAAAAACTGTGTGTAGTGTGTAAAGTTAGTTTGTAAAGTGTGTGTGTAAAGTGTGTAGTGTGTAAAGTTAGTTTGTAAAGTGTGTGTGTAAAGTGTGTAGTGTGTAAAGTTAGTTTGTAAAGTGTGTGTGTAAAGTGTGTGTGTGTAAAGAGTGTGTGTGTGTGTAAAGAGTGTGTGTAAAGCTTTCATAAACCACAGAACTCTGACCAAATCTTTACTGAACCTGAGATGTTGTCAAGTTTATTTCAGAGTCAGTGTCTTTGGCTCATGGGCACAAAATAATAATAATAATAATAATAATAATAATAATAATAATAATAATAATAATAATAATAATAATAATAATAAACTCCAACACACATTTATTTTTCAAATAGTTAAAATTACACTTTTTGTGTTAAAAACAACGCTGAAATATTTCACACTGAAATTTTAACCTTTCAGGTTTTGTTCTGCTTCTCAGTTTTCATCATTTCCCTGCAGACACACGACTCCGAGTGCACTGGGTACATGCCTCTGTGTGTGTGTGTGTGTGTATGTGTGTATGTATGTGTACATGCCTCTGTGTGTGTGTGTGTGTGTGTGTGTGTATGTGTGTATGTATGTGTACATGCCTCTGTGTGTGTGTGTGTGTGTGTGTGTGTATGTGACTAAAGTGTTAATAAAGTTTAATCAGGTTTAAGGCTCCGGGACAAAAGGCCCCAGGAGCCAGACTCAGAGGAACCAGAGACACTTTACGAGACCAAAGAGAGACAAGGGACACGAGGGAGACGAGGGACACGAGGGAGACGAGGGACACGAGGGACACGAGGGACACGAGGGAGACGAGGGACACGAGGGACACGAGGGAGACGAGGGACACGAGGGACACGAGGGACACGAGGGAGACGAGGGACACGAGGGACACGAGGGAGACGAGGGACACGAGGGAGACGAGGGACACGAGGGACACGAGGGACACGAGGGAGACGAGGGACACGAGGGACACGAGGGACACGAGGGAGACGAGGGACACGAGGGACACGAGGAGGGCATCTGACACAATCTGACACAACCTGACACACGGGAGGGCATCTGGTATTAGTTTAATCATGCTTTAGTCCTGGTTTAGTCCTGCTTTAGTCCTGGTTCAGTCCTGGTTTAAGTCCTGGTTCAGTCCTGGTCTAGTCCTGGTCTAGTCCTGGTCTAGTCCTGCTTTAGTCCTGGTTCAGTCCTGGTCTAGTCCTGGTTCAGTCCTGCTTTAGTCCTGGTTCAGTCCTGCTTTAGTCCTGGTTCAGTCCTGGTCTAGTCCTGGTCTAGTCCCGGTCTAGTCCTGGTCCAGACCTGTACGTGAGCTGGGTCTTGTCCAGTCGTCCTCCGTGCAGGACGAAGCGTCGGTGTCTCTGTCTCTGTCGTCTCGTCCTCTCAGACTCGTCCCGCAGAGACGGAAAGTCCGGAACCCCGCACCGAGGTCTGGACCCGAGACCCGACCCCAGACCCGACCGGGACCAGGACCAGGGCCTCGTCAGGTTCAGGGGCCGACCCGAGTCCTGAACCGGGGACTGGAGCGGCCTGGTCCACTTCTTCAGGACCGAGAACTTCTCCTGCGAAAAGAAACAAGGTCAGAAGAAGAAGAACGAAACAAAGGAACGAGGAGGAGAACCAGAGGAACCAGGTCTTCTTGTCCTCCTCCTGTCCTCCTCCTGTCCTCCTTTCCTCCTCCTGTCCTCCTGTCCTTCTGTCCTCCTGTCTCCTCCTGTCCTCCTCCTGTCCTCCTGTGTCCTCCTGTCCTCCTCCTGTCCTCCTGTCCTCCTGTCCTCCTCCTGTCCTCCTGTCCTCATGTCCTCCTCCTGTCCTCCTCCTGTCCTCCTGTTCTCCTGTCCTCCTCCTGTCCTCCTCCTGTCCTCCTCCTGTCCTCCTGTCCTCCTGTCCTTCTCCTGTCCTCCTCCTGTCCTCCTGTCCTGTCCTCCTC
>NW_026571353.1:41880369-41885369 GCF_026225935.1 Boleophthalmus pectinirostris | reverse complement strand
CACAAACTACACAACACTACACACAACTACACACAACTACACACAACACTACGCACAACACTACATACAACTACACAAAACTACACACAACTATACGAAACTACATAACACTACACACAACTACACAAACTACACACACACACACTACACACAACTACACACAACACTACATACAACTACACAAAACTACACACAACTATACGAAACTACATAACACTACACACAACTACACACAACACTACACACAACTACACACAACTATATGAAACTACACAACACTACACACAACTACACAAACTACACAACACTACACACAACTACACACAACGACACACAACTATACGAAACTACATAACACTACACACAACTACACACAACACTACACACAACTACACAAAACTACACACAACTATACGAAACTACATAACACTACACACAACTACACACAACACTACACACAACTACACACAACTACACACAACTATACGAAACTACATAACACTACACACAACTACACACAACACTACACACAACTACACAAAACTACACACAACTATACGAAACTACATAACACTACACACAACTACACACAACTACACAAACTACACAACACTACACACAACTACACACAACACTACACATAACACTACACACAACTACACAACACTACACACAACTACACATACACAACACTACACACAACTACACTACACACACAACACACTACACAAACTACACACACTACACACAACTACACAAACTACACAACACTACACACAACTACACACAACACTACACATACACACACACTACACACAACTACACAAACTACACAACACTACACACAACTACACACAACTACACACAACACTACACATAACACTACACACAACTACACAAACTACACAACACTACACACAACTGCACACAACACTACACATAACACTACACACAACTACACAACACTACACACAACTACACAACACTACACACAACTACACAACACTACACACAACACTATACACAACACTACACACAACTACACAACACTACACACAACTACACAAACTACACAAAACTACACACAACTACACACAACACTACACACAACTACACAACACTACACACAACACTACATACAACTACACACAACACTACACACAACTACACACAACTACACACAACTACACAACACTACACACAACTACACACAACTACACACAACACTACATACAACTACACACAACACTACACACAACTACACAAAACTACACAACACTACACAAACTACACACAACTACACATAAACTACACAAAATTACACACAACTACACACAACTACACAAAAATGATGAATGAAACAGTCCCACACAGAGCAGCACAAACACAAACGTTTGTTTACTTTTCTGTTGTTTTGTTTCACATTTTGTGTCTTTGACCCAAAATAAAAGTTTTCACGTCTGAAGAAGCAGAAGTTTGAGACTCTCAGGACGTCGTGTCGAGTTTGAGCCACAAACTGAAACTGAAACAGAAACGTGACGTCACCACAGAATCCAGCTCCAGATGAAGCTCATGGAGGCCAGCAGCACAGAGACACTTTTACACACAAAAAAAAAAACAGAACCAGAGTCCATGGAGCCCGAACACGACCATGAACACTTCCTGTTTGGACAGACCACCGGGGATGAGGCCAGAGGTCAAAGGTCACTGCTTCATGTTGATGTTTGATTTGGAGGACGAGGTTTTACTCCAAACGAGACCAGAACTGAGGACAGAGTCACAATGAGGTCACTCTGAGGTCCTTGTATCACAGCACATATATATCTTGGGTTCTTCTGACTCTTTGGCCGTGTTCTGCTCAGAGAACTTAAAGCTCCTTCATCAAACAAACACATGTTCTGATGTTCTGATGTTCTGATGTTCTGATGGGCCTGGTCACACTCAGAGCTGGAGTTGTGTTTGTTTGACTCTTTATCATGAGTCTGTTTACATCCGCAAAGCTCTAAACGCTCTATTCCACCTTGTGATGTCATGAAGTAGTAGTTTTCAAGTTCTCAGCTCCTTTTCTCTTTAGTTCAGGAGAGGTCAGTGAAGAAATTCCAGGACTGAACTGATCCAGATGATTCTAGTGAAAGTGTGTGGAGTTTAAAAACACAGTTCCTGTATCACCACCGGATGACATCACAAGGTGGAGCAGAGTGTTTTCAGTTTGAGAGAAGAACATCTGAGGAACATCTGAGGAACATCTGAGGAACATCTGATCCCGTGTCCCCAGAGTCGCCTCGTTCACATTTACAACTTTAATCAAACATCTGCAACGAAAACAAGTGAGTCACCAGAGAAACACGACAGAACTAAACCAGGACTAAACCAGGTCTAAACCAGGACTAAACCAGGACTAAACCAGGACTAAACCAGATCTAAACCAGGTCTAAACCAGGACTAAACCAGGACTAAACCAGGACTAAACCAGATCTAAACCACGTCTAAACCAGGACTAAACCAGGACTAAACCAGATCTAAACCAGGACTAAACCAGGACTAAACCAGGACTAAACCAGATCTAAACCAGGTCTAAACCAGGACTAAACCAGGACTAAACCAGGACTAAACCAGATCTAAACCACGTCTAAACCAGGACTAAACCAGGACTAAACCAGATCTAAACCACATCTAAACCAGGACTAAACCAGGTCTAAACCAGGACTAAAACAGGACTAAACCAGGACTAAACTAGGTCTAAACCAGGTCTAAACCAGGACTAAATCAGGTCCAAACCAGGTCTAAACAAGGTCTAAGCCAGGTCTAAAACAGGTCTAAACCAGTACTAAACCAGTACTAAACCAGGTCTAAACCCGGACTAAACCAGGACTAAACCAGGTTTAAACCCGGACTAAGCCAGGTCTAAACCAGGTCTAAACCAGGACTAAACCAGGACTAAACCAGGACTAAACCAGGACTAAACCAGGTCTAAAACAGGTCTAAACCAGGTCTAAACCAGGACTAAACCAGGTCTAAACCAGGACTAAACCAGGACTGAATCAGGACTTGTAGGACCTTCTCTAAACACGTCAGTCGCGTGTGTGTCAGGTGTCCTCCCATGTGTGTCAGGTGTCCTCCCGTGTGTCAGGTGCCCTCCCGTGTGTGTCAGGTGTCCTCCCGTGTGTGTCAGGTGCCCTCCGTGTGTCAGGTGCCCTCCCGTGTGTCAGGTGCCCTCCCGTGTGTCAGGTGCCCTCCCGTGTGTGTCAGGTGCCCTCCCGTGTGTGTCAGGTGCCCTCCCATGTGTGTCAGGTGTCCTCCCGTGTGTCAGGTGCCCTCCCGTGTGTCAGGTGCCCTCCCGTGTGTGTCAGGTGCCCTCCCGTGTGTGTCAGGTGCCCTCCCATGTGTGTCAGGTGTCCTCCCGTGTGTCAGGTGCCCTCCCGTGTGTCAGGTGCCCTCCCGTGTGTGTCAGGTGTCCTCCCGTGTGTCAGGTGCCCTCCCGTGTGTCAGTGCCCTCCGTGTGTCAGGTGCCCTCCCGTGTGTGTCAGGTGTCCTCCCGTGTGTCAGGTGCCCTCCCGTGTGTGTCAGGTGTCCTCCCGTGTGTCAGGTGCCCTCCCGTGACACCGTGTTGTTGTGAAACCCGGACAGACCAAGACCTGAACCTGGATCAGACCCGGACTCTGCTCAGACCTGCCCCAGTTTAATAACAAGACAATCTGACACGACAAGCTGAGTCAGCAAGAACCAGGACCGGGACTAGACCAAGACCAGGACTAGACCAGGACTAGACCAGGACTAAAACAGGACCAGGACTAGACCAGGACTACACCAAAACCAGGACTACACCAGGACTAGACCAGGATCAGGACTAAAACCAAGACTAAACCAGGACTAAACCGGGACTAACACTAGACCAGGCCAGAACCAGGACTAAAACAGGACTAATCCAGGACTAAACCAAGACTAAACCAGGACTAAACAAGGACCAGGACTAGACCAGGACTGAACCAGGACTAAACCAGGACTAAATCTAGACTAAAACAGGACTAAACTAGGACCAGCACTAGACCAGGACTGAACCAGGACTAAAACAGGACTAAATCTAGACTAAAACAGGACTAAACCAAGACTAAACCAAGACTAAACCAGGACTAAACGAGGACCAGGACTAGACCAGGACTGGTGTACTCGTGTGTCTGTGGCTCTGGTCCCTCATGTCGTGTTGAAGGAACAAAATACCAAAAAAATCAAAAAACGTTTGAGCCTGAAGTTCTGATCTGCACAAACACAAAACTGTTCACCTGAAAACTCCCACTTGATGACATCACAAGGTGAAACAGAGCGTCTGGATAATAAAGAGTCACTCAAACATGTGTAGAAGTTTAAAATGTGAACACAGAACAAAAGCCTTTTATAAAAACATAAATCCTTTGTCTGGATCAAGTCTGGACCAGGTCTGGACCAGGTCTGGACCAAGTCTGGACCAGGACTTATTGTAAACATTGTGTGTGTTCAGCTGTGACCCTCTGACACTTCCACACCCGACCTCTGCTCCTCAACCAACCACAGCACACAGAACTAAACCAGGACTAAACCAGGACTAAACCAGGAGTAAACCAGGACTAAACCAGGACTAAACCAGGAGTAAACCAGGACTAAACCAGGAGTAAACCAGGACTAAACCAGGACTAAACCAGGACTAAACCAGGACTAAACCAGGACTAAACCAGGAGTAAACCAGGACTAAACCAGACTAAACCAGGACTAAACCAGGAGTAAACCAGGACTAAACCAGGACTAAACCAGGACTAAACCAGGACTAAACCAGGACTAAACCAGGAGTAAACCAGGACTAAACCAGGACTAAACCAGGAGTAAACCAGGACTAAACCAGGACTAAACCAGGACTAAACCAGGACTAAACCAGGACTGAACCAGGACTAAACCAGGACTGAACCAGGACTAAACCAGGACTGAACCAGGACTAACCAGGAGTAAACCAGGACTAAACCAGGACTAAA
>NW_026571353.1:41865369-41875369 GCF_026225935.1 Boleophthalmus pectinirostris | reverse complement strand
TACCACAGGGACAATAGACCTGGTTTAGTCCTGGTTTAGTCCTGGTTTAGTCCGGGTTTAGTCCTGGTTTAGTCCGGGTTTAGTCCGGGTTTAGTCCTGGTTTAGTCCGGGTTTAGTCCTGGTTTAGTCCGGGTTTAGTCCGGGTTTAGTCCGGGTTTAGTCCGGGTTAGTCCTGGTTTAGACCTGGTTCAGTTCCTGCTGCTCTGGCCTCAGGAAACAAACAGAATTTATGAGTCTGAGTCTCATTATAATCATCATGAAGAACTTCCTCTGACACATTTAACGAGAAAAACAAGACCAGGACTGAACCAGGACTGAACCAGGACTGAACCAGGTCTAAACAAGAACTAAACTTGGTCTAGACCTGGTCCAGACTCAGTCTAAACCAGGTCCAGACCTAGTCTAGACCTGGTCCAGACTTGGTTTAGACCTGGTCCAGGTCTAGACCAGGTCCGTGTGGGACATGTGGAGTAAACATGGTGCAGTTTTATGAGGCGTTTTCATAAACACTATTTATCTTCTTTAAAAACACAAAAACACAAAAACACAAAAACATGTTTGGGACAAAATGACACGACAAAAACAGATAAAGTGTTTAGAGCCACGGGAGGACGGGGGGGGCAGGGTCTGCTGCTGCTGCTGTTGTTGTGCCCTTAGGCAACACACTTCCCTCCTCTACACTCTGACTGTGACTCTGACCTGCTTCTGTTTCACTCAAACTCTGAGCTCAAACTGAAAACACTCTGCTCCACCTCGTGATGTCACGATGTGCCAAAGGGACGAAGCAGCTGAAGAAGTGACCTGTTCATGTGCAGAACACCCGACACACAACACCCGACACACGACACCCGACACACGACACACAACACACACGACACGACACACGACACACAACACCCGACACACACACACCACGACACACGACACACACACCCGACACACGACACCCGACACACGACACACACACACCACGACACCGACACACGACACACACACACCCGACACACACACACCGACACACAACACCCGACACACGACACCGACACACGACACCGACACACACACACACGACACACGACACACACACCCGACACACCACGACACCCGACACACACACACACACACCGACACACACACACACACAACACACGACACACGACACACAACACACGACACAACACACCACGACACACAACACACACGACACCCGACACACAACACCCGACACCCGACACACACACCACACACACACACACACCCGACACACAACACCGACACACGACACCCGACACACGACACACGACACACACACACGACACACGACACACAACACCGACGACACACAACACACACACACAACACCGACACACACACACACACACACACACACACGACACAACCGACACACGACACACAACACACACGACACACACACACACACACACACACGACACACAACACACACACCGACACACACACACACACACGACACACGACACCCGACACACAACACACACACACACACACGACACACGACACCCGACACACACAACACACGAACACACGAACACACGACACACAACCACAACACACGACACCCGACACACGACACACCACGACACACGACACACGACACACGACACCGACAACACACCGACACACACACACACAACAACACACAACCCGACACACAACACCCGACACACGACACCCGACACACGACACCCGACACACACACACACAACACACAACACCGACACACAACACCACGACACACGACACCCGACACACAACACGACACACACGACACACGACACACCAACACACCGACACACGACACACGACACACAACACCCGACACACGACACCCGACACACACGACACACACGACACACGACACCCGACACACACACACACACGACACCCGACACACCACACACACGACACCCGACACACAACACCCAACACACACGACACCCGACACACAACACCCGACACACACGACACCCGACACACACGACACACGACACACACGACACACACGACACACACGACACACGACACCTGACACACGACACCCGACACACGACACCCGACACACAACACCCGACACACACGACACCCGACACACAACACCCGACATACACGACACCCGACACACGACACACACGACACCCGACACACGACACACGACACACAGGACACAGGACACACACAAGCGTCTGTGAGTCACTCAGTTCAAGCTGCTACAAACTGTTCCAAGACTAAATAAAAAGTTCACAGACACAGACTTGTTTTCCAAATGCACCGACATGAACAGTGTGTAAGGGACCCGAGTCAAACCCGTCACACACTTCAGTCAAAAACACACACCCACGATTTTAACAGAAATGTCTCTATTCAACCAAACCGAGCATTTGTCATGTGAGACTTTTTCATCAAAATGTTCTTCCACCTGTCGCCGTCTGGAGGAGGATCCTTCCACTCACAAACACCTGAACTGAACTGTTGATTCCACTGACACCACTGATTTATCCACAAGGAAACACAATCTGAGGCCCCGTCCACACTAGTGTGTATGTGAGTGGTGCTGTTGTGTGTACAGTGTTCGTTCACATTAATTTGATGTCCAGATGTGACGGGGACTGTGTGTAAGTCTGTCACCGCCGAGTCACTCACCACAAAACACTAAGACACACAATATGTGTCCAGTCACATAAACGTGTGTCTGTGTGCACCACCTGCACACGTATAATGTGTGAAAAGTTTCACATGAACCAACAACACGACAGAAACACAGAACAGACTGAACATCAGCAGAACACCCCTCTGACACACAGAGAGAAACACCCCTCACACACCCTCTGACACAGAGAGAGAGAACACCCCTCTGACACAGAGAGAACACACACACCCTCTGACACAGAGAGACACCCCTCTGTCACACAGAGAGAACACCCCTCTGACACAGAGAGAACACCCCTCTGACACAGAGAGAACACCCCTCTGTCACACCTCTCTGTCACACAGAGAGAACACCCCTCTGTCACACAGAGAGAGAACACCCCTCTGTCACACAGAGAGAACACCCCTCTGTCACACAGAGAGAACACCCCTCTGTCACACAGAGAGAGAACACCCCTCTGTCACACAGAGAGAACACCCCTCTGACACAGAGAGAACACCCCTCTGTCACACAGAGAGAACACACCCCCTCTGTCACAGAGAGAACACCCCTCTGACACAGAGAGAACACACACCCTCTGACACAGAGAGAACACCCCTCTGTCACACAGAGAGAACACACCCCTCTGTCACACACAGAGAGAGAACACCCCTCTGTCACACACACCCCTGACACAGAGAGAACACCCCTCTGTCACACAGAGAGAACACCCCTCTGTCACTCTGTCACAGAGAGAGAAACACCCCTCTGTCACAGAGAGAACACCCCTCTGTCACACAGAGAGAACACCCTCTGTCACACAGAGAGAAACACCCCTCTGACACAGAGAAGAGAACACCCCTCTGACACAGAGAGAACACCCCTCTGTCACACAGAGAGAGAACACCCCTCTGTCACACAGAGAGAACACCCCTCTGTCACACAGAGAGAACACCCCTCTGTCTCTGACACAGAGAGAACACCCCTCTGACACAGAGAGAACACCCCTCTGACACAGAGAGAACACCCCTCTGTCACAGAGAGAACACCCCTCTGAGAGAGAACACCCTCTGTCACACAGAGAGAGAACACACCCCTCTGTCACACAGAGAGAACACCCCTCTGTCACACAGAGAGAACACCCCTCTGACACAGAGAGAACACCCCTCTGTCACACAGAGAGAACACCCCTCTGTCACACAGAGAGAACACCCTCTGACACAGAGAAACACCCCTCTGACACAGAGAACACCCCTCTGTCACAGAGAGAACACCCCTCTGACACAGAGAGCACCCCTCTGACACAGAGCAGAGAGAACACCCCTCTGTCACACACCCTCTGTCACACAGAGAGAACACCCCTCTGACACAGAGAGAACACCCCTCTGTCACACAGAGAGAACACACCCCTCTGACACAGAGAGAACACCCCTCTGACACAGAGAGAACACCCCTCTGACACAGAGAGAACACCCCTCTGTCACACAGAGAGAACACCCCTCTGACACACCCCTCTGTCACAGACACACACAGAGAGAACACCCCTCTGACACAGAGAGAACACCCCTCTGTCACACAGAGAGAACACCCCTCTGTCACACAGAGAGAACACCCCTCTGTCACACAGAGAGAACACCCCTCTGACACAGAGAGAACACCCCTCTGTCAGAGAGAACACACCCCTCTGTCACACAGAGAGAACACCCTCTGACACAGAGAGAACACACCCCTCTGTCACACAGAGAGAACACCCTCTGACACAGAGAGAACACCCCTCTGACACAGAGAGAGAACACCCCTCTGTCACAGAGAGAACACCCCTCTGTCACACACCCCTCTGACACAGAGAGAACACCCCTCTGACACAGAGAGAACACCCCTCTGTCACAGAGAGAACACCCCTCTGTCACACAGACACAGAGAGAACACCCCTCTGACACACACCCCTCTGTCACACAGAGAGAACACCCCTCTGTCACAGAGAGAACACCCCTCTGTCACAGAGAGAACACCCCTCTGTTGCAGTCGTGTGGTTTAAGTTTAGTTTGTGTAAAACATAAACAAATGTGTTCAAATCTGTGAGGATAAAGAAAACCTGCAGACACAGAGTCGAGTCGAGTCGAGTCGTCACTTTGAGCTGCAGCTCAGTAACATGAGTCGGTCCATGTAAAGTCTGTTTTTACACTGACCGTTTCCCTTGGCTCAAAATCAGCTGCTGCAACTTTACACTTTCTCGTTTTTCTTGCTCACGTGACGTCGGGACATCGTAAAGACATGACACCCATCGATCATGTGACCAGTGTTTCAGGAGGGTTTGTGTTTCTGTGTGGACAGGAAACGATTTGATTGTGGAAACAGAAACGACGTGTCTGGAAGCAGATCGTTTTGGATTTGGTGACTGAGTGATTTGGTGATTCAGCGATACGGCTATAAGGCGATTCAGCGATTCAGCGATATGGTGATTCAACAATATGGCGATACAGCGATTCGGTGATATGGCAATTCAACGATACAGTGATTCAACAATTTGAGGATACAGCGATTATTTGATACAGCGATTCAGAGATTCAGCGATACAGCAATACGGTGATTCAACGATACAGTGATTCGGTGGTTCAGCGATTCAGTGATTCAACAATACAGCAATTCCGCGGTTCAGCGATATGGCAATTCGGCGATACGCAGATTTGTTTCAGTGTAAACAGGGTCTTAGTGACCTGAGTGTCACCGCCAAGTTTCTGTACGTTTTATTTCTGTACGTTTTATTTCTGTACGTTTTATTTCTGTACGTTTTATTTCTGTACGTTTTATTTCTGTACGTTCTGGACACACTTCCATGTTCACAAACTGCATGAAAGTTCCAGAGACCAAGTGACATTTCCACTAATCATCATCATCATCATGTGTCCTGTTCTGTTGAGTTCATAAACTTAAACACTGATGAGGTTTAATGTCACTGAAGTAAAAGTTCACACTGGGATGTTCGACGAATAAATCTGAACGTGTCACATCAAAAAACTCTTGAAATCATTAAAGGTTTGATAAATCACAGACGCTCGGAGTTTGTTTCCTCACGACATTTATTACAAAACTCTGTGTCCTGGAAAAACCTCACGTCTCCTCCACACGACCTGCAGAAACAGCTCCACCGCGTTTTTAAACTCCACACTCTTCACTACGATCATCGCGTCCCGGAGCCGTCGGTATCTACTCAACGAAAGGGAAAAGAGCCGTTCCACCTCATGACATCACAAGGTGGAACAGAACAGAGAACGTCTCGCACAAGGGCACAGCGACAGAGAGCAGGAATCAAACCGGCAACCTCCAAGTCAGAAGGTAAATACAGACAAAACTACTTTAGTCCTGGTTTAGTCCTGGCTGAGTCCTGGCTTAGTTCTGGTTTAGTCCTGGCTTAGTCCTGGTTTAGTCCTGGTTTAGTTCTGGTTTAATTCTGGTTTAGTCCTGGTTTAGTTCAGGTTTAGACCTGGTTTAGTCCTAGTTTGGTCCTGGTTTAGACCTGGTTTAGTTCTGGTTTAGACCTGGTTTAGTCCTGGTTCAGTCCTGGTTTAGACCTGGTTTAGTTCTGGTTTAGTCCTGGTTTAGTCCTGGTTTAGTCCTGGTTTAGACCTGGTTTAGTCCTGGTTTAGTTCTGGTTTAGACCTGGTTTAGTTCTGGTTTAGACCTGGTTTAGACCTGGTTTAGTTCTGGTTTAGACCTGGTGTAGACCTGGTTTAGTCCTGGTTTAGTTCTGGTCTAGTCCTGGTTTAGTCCTGGTTTAGTCCTGGTTTAGTTCTGGTTTAGTCCTGGTTTAGTCCTGGTTTAGTCCTGGTTTAGTTCTGGTCTAGTCCTGGTTTAGTCCTGGTTTAGTCCTGGTTTAGTTCTGGTTTAGTCCTGGTTTAGTCCTGGTTTAGTTCTGGGTCAGGTTCAAATGCCTGGGATGTTTCTCTTGTATGTGTGGATCCAGTGCAGTGTTTACTCTCGGGCGTTTCAAGCATAAACAAACAGGACCAGACCAGGATCATAACCAGATCTGAGGGTCCAGATCAGATCTGAGGGTCTAGACCAGGATCATAACCAGATCTGAGGGTCCAGACTCTGATTCGACTCAAATGAAAGACAAAATATTTAAAAAACAGAGAGATGGAGGGAGGAGGAAAGAAAAAAAGAGAGAAAGAAAGAAGAGGAACGAAGAAAAAGGAGGAAGAGAAAAGAGTGTAAACCTCAAAATGAGCGAGGGATGGAGAGAGAGAGGAGAGAGGAAGAGAGGAGAGAGGAAGAGCTGAGCCAGCGAGAGAGAGAGAAAGAGAGGGATGAAAAAGAGGACAGGAAACATCATATTTAAGAAGAAGAAGAGTTTAGAGAAAAATGTTAATGAGGAAGATAAAAAAAAGAGAAGGAATGGAGTGGAGAAGTAAAGAAGGAAAGGAGAAGGAGAGGGGGAAGGAAAGAATGAAGAAGAGGAGGGAGAAGAGAAGGAAAGGAGTGGGGAAGGGAGGAAGGAAGGAGAGGAGAAAGGAAAAAAGAAAGGACAGAAAGAAGTAAAGGAGGAAAGGAAGGAAAGAGAAAAGGAAATCAGAGAAGGAAGGACAGAAGGAAAGGAGAGGAGGAAATGAAAGAAGGAAGGAGAGGGGGAAGAAAAGGGGGAAATTAGAGGAGAAAATGAAAGAAGGAAGGAAAGAAGGAGAGAAGGAAGAAGAAGGCCAAATGAGAAAAGGAAAGGAGACAAGGGAAGGAGAAGAGGAAGGAGAGGAGGAAGGAAAGAAGAAAGGAGTGAAGGAAGTACAGGAGGAAAGAAAAGAAGGAAGGAGAGGAGAAAGGAAAGAAGGAATGAGAAAAGGAAAGAAAAGGAGGAAGGAGACAAGTAGAGAAGGAAGAAAAGGGAGAAAGGAGAGAAGGAATGGAGTGGAGAAGTAAAGAAGGAAAGGAGAAGGAGAGGAGGAAGGAAGGAAAGGAATGGGGAAGGAGAGAAGGAAGGAAGGAAGGAAGGAGAAGAGAAAGGAAAAAAGAAAGCAGAGAAAGAAGTAAACGAGGAAAGGAAGGAAGGATAGAAATGAGGAAGGTGAAGAGAAAGAAAAGAAGGAAAGAGAGAAGGAAGGACAGAAGGAAAGGAGAGGAGGAAATGAAAGAAGGAAGGAGAGGAGGAAAGGAGAGGAAAGAGGAGAGAGGAGAGGAGGAAGAAGAGGGGGAAATTAGAGGAGAAAAGGAAAGAAGGAAGGAATGAAGGAGAGAAGGAAGAAGAGGCCCAAATGAGAAAAGGAAAGGAGAGGGGGAAGGAGAGGAGGAAGGAAAGAAGAAAGGAGTGAAGGAAGTACAGGAGGAAAGAAAATAAGGAAGGAGAGGAGAAAGGAAAGAAGGAATTAGAAAAGGAAAGTAAAGAAAAGAAAAGAAAAGGAGGAAGGAGACAAGTAGGGAAGGAATAAGAGGGGGAAAGGAGAAAAGGAAAGGAGAGAAGGGAAGGAGACGGGAAGGAGAGAAGGAAAGGAGAAAGAAAGGGGAAAGGAAAGAATGAAGAAGAGGAGGGAGAAGAGAAGGAAAGGAGTGAGGAAGGAGAGAAGGAAAGGAGAGAGGGAAGGAGAGGAGGAAGGAGAGGGGAAGGAAAAAATGAAGGAGAGGAGGAAGGAAAGAAGGAATTAGAAAAGGAAAGAAAAGAAAAGAAAAGGAGGAAGGAGACAAGTAGGGAAGGAATAAGAGGGGGAAAGGAGAAAAGGAAAGGAGAGAAGGGAAGGAGACGGGAAGGAGAGAAGGAAAGGAGAAAGAGAGGGGAAAGGAAAGAATGAAGAAGAGGAGGGAGAAGAGAAGGAAAGGAGTGAGGAAGGAAAGGAGAGAGGGAAGGAGAGGAGGAAGGAGAGGGGAAGGAAAAAATGAAGGAGAGGAGGAAGGAAAGAAGGAATTAGAAAAGGAAAGAAAAGAAAAGGAGGAAGGAGAAAAGTAGGGAAGGAATAAGAGGGGGAAAGGAAAGGAAAGAACGAAGAAGAGGAGGGAGAAGAGAAGGAAAGGAGTGGGGGAAGGAGAGAAGGAAAGGAGGGAGGAAGGAGAAAAGGAAACGAGAGAAGGAGGGAAGGAAGGAAGGAAGGAGAGGAGGAAATCAGAGGAGAAAAGGAAAGAAGGAAGGAAAGAAGGAGAGAAGGATAGACATGAGGAAAGGAGTGAAGGAGGTAGGAGACAGAGCTCGTGCTGAATCCTCGCGCTTTAAACGTGCGGAGACAAGTCCGAAAGAAAAGAGACAAAAGAAAGAAAAGAAACACAGAGAGAAGGAAGGAAGAGAGGAAGAGAGAGAAAGAAAGAAAGAAAGAAAGAGAGAGTTTACAGACACGTGCGAAGGTAAAACATTAAAGAAATGTTCCGTAGTGTCAAACAGAACCAGCGGCGCGCGCGGAACAAAGCGCATGAGCACAGACACACAGAGTCCAGGTTTAGTCCAGATTCAGTCAAGATTTAGTCCTGGTTTAGTCCTGGTTTAGACCTGGTTTAGACCTGGTTTAGTCCTGGTCGTGGTAAGAAGAAAAGTGTCTTGCACAAGGACACAACAACAGTCAGGAAACATGAACAGGAATCAAACCAGCAACTTCCACCCGCACAAAGCAACTTTTACACTTTGACTTAAGGAGCCTGTTTTAGTCCCGGTGTAGTCCCGGTTTAGTCCTGGTTCAGTCCTGGTTTAGTCCTTGTTTAGTCCTTGTTTAGTCCTGGTTTAGTCCCGGTGTAGTCCTGGTTTAGTCCTGGTTTAGTCCTTGTTTAGTCCTGGTTCAGTCCTTGTTTAGTCCTGGTTTAGTTCCTGGTCAGTCCTTGTTTAGTCCTGGTTTAGTCCTTGTTTAGTCCTGGTTTAGTCTGGTGTTTAGTTCTGGTTCAGTCCTTGTTTAGTCCTGGTTTAGTCCTGGTTTAGTCCTTGTTTAGTCCTGGTTCAGTCCTGGTTTAGTTCTGGTTTAGTCCTGGTTCAGTCCTTGTTTAGTCCTTGTTTAGTCCTGGTTTAGTCCCGGTATAGTCCCGGTGTAGTCCCGGTTTAGTCCCGGTTCAGTCCTTGTTTAGTCCCGGTTTAGTCCTGGTTCAGTCCTGGTTCAGTCCCGGTGTAGTCCTGGTTTAGTCCTTGTTTAGTCCTGGTCTTGGTCCTGGTCTTGGTCTTGGTCCTGGTCTTGGTCCTGGTCGTGGTCTTGGTCCTTGGTCTGGTCCTGGTCTGGTGGTGGTGGTCGGTCTTGGTCTTGGTCGTGGTCTTGGTCCTGGTCTTGGTCGTGGTCTTGGTCCTGGTCCCGGGACTGACCGTGAGCGCGCGCGGGCTCGTGGGGTGTCCGTGCAGCGCGAGGACGCGGAGGACGAGGAGCGCGAGGAGCCGCATGTCTC
>NW_026571353.1:41841210-41861676 GCF_026225935.1 Boleophthalmus pectinirostris | reverse complement strand
CTCTCTCTCTCCTCTCTCTCTCTCTCTCTCTCTTTCTCCTCCTCTCTCTCTCTCTCTCTCTCCTCTCTCTCTCTCTCTCTCTCTCTCTCTCCTCTCCCCTCTCTCTCTCCTCTCTCTCTCTCTCCTCTCTCTCTCCTCTCCTCTTCTCTCTCTCTCTCTCTCTCTCTCTCTCTCTCTCTCTCTCTCTCTCTCTCTCTCTCTCTCTCTCTCTCTCTCTCTCTCTCTCTCTCTCCTCTCTCTCTCTCTCTCTCTCTCTCTCTCTCTCTCTCTCTCCTCTCTCTCTCTCATCCCTCTCTCCTGTCGTCTGTCGTCTGTTCATTCGTTCGTTCGTTCGTTCGTTCTTAATCTTGGTGTTGGATTTCAAAGCTTCAGTTCAAACATAAACTCACATGTTTCTGATGATCGTCCAAAACCACTGAAAGTCCAGGACCAGATCTGAGTCCTCACAAGTCCCCAGTCCTGATCCAGTCCTGATCCAGTCCCGGTCCAGTCCTGGTCCAAGTCCTGGTCCAGTCCTGGTTTAGAACTAGTTAGTTCTTGTTTAGTCCGTGTTTAAATTTGTTTCAGTCCTGTTGTAGACTTTTTTAAGTCCTGGTTTAGTTCTGGTTTAGTCCTGGTTTAGTTCTGGTTTAGTCCTGGTTTAGTTCTGCTTTGGTCTCACACATGTTCTTGATCTTGTTTCTTTACGATCTGTGGCTCACGTCCAACTCCAGACACACGCCACAACTACACCTCCTCTTCCTCCTCCTCTCCTCCTCTTCATCCTCCTCCTCCTCTTCCTCCTCCTCTCCTCCAATTCATCCTCCTCCTCCTCTTCTCCTCCTCCTCCTCTTCATCCTCCTCCTCCTCTTCTCCTCCTCCTCCTTCCTCTCCTCTCCTCCTCTCCCTCCTCCTCCTCTTCTCTCCTCCTCCTGCTCCTCCTCCTCTTCTTCTCCTCCTTCTCCTCTTCTCCTCCTCCTCCTCTTCCTCTCCTCCTCCTGCTCCTCCTCCTCCTCCTCTTCTCCTCCTCTCCTCCTCTTCTCCTCCTCCTCTCTCCTTTCTTCCTCCTGGTTAAATATCTCAGTCTAAAGTTCAGTTTTTTTCCTCCTCATCCAAAAGTGTCTCTCTCTATGTGTGTGTGTGTGTGTGTGTGTGTGTGTTGTGTGTGTGTGTGTGTGTGTGTGTGTGTGTGTGTGTGTGTCTGTGTGTGTATGTGTGTGTGTGTGTGTGTGTGTGTGTGTTGTGTGTGTGTGTGATGTGTGTGTGTGTGTGTGTGATGTGTGTGTGTGTGTATGTGTGTGTGTGTGTCTGTGTGTGTGTGTGTGTGTGTGTGTGTGTGTGTGTGTGTGTGTGTGTGTGTGTGTGTGTGTGTGTGTGTGTGTGTGTGTGTGTGTGTGTGTGTGTGTGTGTGTGTGTGTGTGTGTGTGTGTGTGTGTGTGTGTGTGTGTGTGTGTGTGTGTGTGTGTGTGTGTATGTGTGTGTCTGTGTGTGTGTGTGTGTGTGTGTGTGTGTGTGTGTGTGTGTGTGTGTGTGTGTGTGTGTGTGTGTGTGTGTCTGTGTGTGTGTGTGTGTGTGTGTGTGTGTGTGTGTGTGTGTGTGTGTGTGTGTGTGTGTGTGTGTGATGTGTGTGTGTGTGTGTGTGTGTGTGTGTGTGTGTGTGTGTGTGTGTGTGTGTGTGTGTGTGTGTGTGTGTGTGTGTGTGTGTGTGTGTGTGTGTGTGTGTGTGTGTGTGTGTGTGTGTGTGTGTGTGTGTGTGTGTGTGTGATGTGTGTGTGTGTGTGTGTGTGTGTGTGTGTGTGTGTGTGTGTGTGTGTGTGTGTGTGTGTGTGTGTGTGTGTGTGTGTGTGTGTGTGTGTGTGTATGTGTGTGTGTGTTTGTACTTACTACATTGTGAGGACCGCTGTAAGTTTTTAACCAACAGAGTGAGAACATTTTTGGGAAGTGAGGACATTTTGGCCGGTCCTCACTTTGTCCCCTGTTAAATCACCTCTAAAGGCCTTCTAGAAGCTCCCCTGTGATTTTCACAAGATGTCCTCATTTTGGGTCAATGTCAAGAATTTTTCACCGGAATTTCACACACTTTTGCACTCCTACGCCCCCTATGGACACAAAGGGTACTGCGCCTTAAATTTGGCACCCAGAACCCACCTATGGACACAACAGGGTACTGCGCCCAAATTAGCTTCAAACTGTTGATCTTATCAGCCAAATCTTGTTGTTATGAAGGATTAAAGACAAAAAATATATATTTTTAATTTAATTTCCTTAATGAGCCTAGCACATATTTCTGGGTTTAATATATTTTCTGAAATGAAAACATGAGGTAATTACAACTCCTGGAATCAAGCAAGACTATGTATTTAATAATAATGTCAAATGTTCTCATCCATTATGACTCCCTGTTGTCTGCCAAGCTAATCCAGTAAACAATAAGTAAATATACTCCGGGATATTGATAATTACATACTTTTTAATGAAGCCCTATTTTTAAAGTTTTGTGTTGCACAAATACATAAAGACCATAAATAGAGGTCATTTTTAGATAGCATGTCTAAAGACCGGGACCAGGCACATGTTTCCAGGGCAATGGACGCGCGTCAAGTATTTTTCTCCCGTTTGTCCACGGCATCACAGACACACGTCAGAGTAATGCAAAGATGTCCTAATCGAGGCGTCTAGAGCGTTTTTTGACACTGCGGTCTCAACGCATCATTACACAATAATAATGTAATTACATGGGGTTACAAACTCCTTTTTTCAGAAAGAAAGAGAAAACGTATTTGTATTGTGGCACAATGTGACTTTTCATCATGTCAAGAAGTCAAAAAACCCAAAATATAAGTAGCATGTATGTCACAATAGGCTAATGATTTAGTACTGGTAAGAGTCAGGAAACAATAACCACAGGTCTGGATTTGGTTGGGCTGGTTCAGAAAGGTTCAGGTGTGGCTTTAGGAGTGTGGTGAGTGAAGGAGACAGACAATATTTTGATTTTTCTGGTACCATGTATTGAGTCGCCAGTGACAAACAAATACTACAAACAATAATAAAGTCCATGGCTCTTCAAGGTTAATATTTAAAATCTAAGTTCAGAAAAATGCACATTCAATAATGATTGACAATGCAAATGTGATAGTCCACATGAAGGTGCAGTAAGATCAACTGTCCGAGTGTGTGAGGCAGAACACAACCCAGTGGCTTAATTGTCCAGGGACTCTGAGGTCGTTGGGAGTGTGAGAGGGACAAGTGCAGCATGAGTGACCATGAGCAGTGGAACACTACAGACAGAGTTCAAAAGAGTAAAAGGCGGCTACAAGAGCCTCCTACCGGCCCAACCAGAGCAGGTGAGGGTCTTGAGTAGAGTCTGGGCTTGAGTTGAGAGATGACATCAGGCTTGATGCTTAATGTTTCAGCTCAGATCACAGCTGCCGACCGACCTGCAGCCGATATACAGGCCTGTGTGAGAACAAGACCAAATCAATATGTGCACATCAGGAAAATAAATCAAGTATCATTATAGAAATAAATCATATAAACTGTATCATTATCAACCATTACTGTACTGTAGTAGTAAAACTAGCTGTAGCTTTAAAAGTACTGCATTCTTCTTCAAATAGTGCTTCAAATAGTAACCACAAGACAATCAGAGTTAGAAAAATAAGTTAAAGAAGATTCAACAGAAATTACACTTCATTTGGTTTCATATATTTTAAGAAACAAGTCATAAAAGACGATGCTAGGCTAGGCTAACCCATGCATTTGATGAGAGCGAAACTCACCAATTCTGTAGCTTCAGTGACCCCTCGCTCTTAACTGTGGTGCTTCAGTAGAACTCTGCCAGCTCCTAAAGTGTCGACAGTAAATGCATTTGATGAAGTAACATGACAAAGCAAAATAAGTGATAAAAGTAACTTTAAGCCAACAGAAGTTTGCAGTGTTTGCTCATAAGGATCACTCACATGCTGACAATCAGTCCCCAACAGTTTCCACAGCTTCAGCTCGTCTTTTACCGCTTTTCCTGCTTTTGATATGAAAAATAACATATTTAGGTTTATTTAACACTGAATTGTTTTCCAAACACACAACCCCACTTCATCATGTTAAACCCAAAAACCCAACATGTGTGTATAGAGGCCTGCAATCTCATGATAATGCTCTAATGCTCTTAAAAGAAAAGAAATATAGCACATATTATTCTAAATCCTCATAATTCTATACAATCTTATTGTATAACCTTATAACGTAACATATATAACATGTAGTTACCTGAAGTACGTAGAGTGCCTTCCTTGTCTGCGATAGAGCTCTGTCCTTCTGAAACAGAAAAGTATTTCATGATTGTATTTCCCTTTACATTTGTTTTTTATACAGGACTTAACTTCATGTTCACAAGTCAAAGAACGAAGTGTGTATAGAAGCTTACATTTAAACTGCATTATCATCAACTTGTGTAAAACTTTTCAAGACCTTCCCCATCAAAATTTAAAACCACACATTTTCAAAAAACACATTTTAAATGAGAATTATATACAATTATACATCTTATAGGCCCACTATCTTCACTAAAGGTTTTGTTTGTACAAACATGAAAGGGAATTCTGTTTAAAAAAGAATAAGCACCCAATAAAAACAGAAACAAATAAATGATGCAGGATTCCTTTTAACGTGCCTAATAGTGTTATATAAATCAGTCAATATGTGCACCCTTCTTTACTGCATTTTCTTTTTGAAATATGCATCCTAAATGTTTGACTATAAGTTACTTATTTTCAATCAAAATAACATAATATAGAAGTGTAGTTCACTTTGTCCCTCCTCACTTCGTCCCCCGGCGCTAGCGGCTAAAGTCAGACGCACATTCAGCCCCAAAGCCGCTTTAAGTGACCGTGACGCCTCCGCACAGTCAAGATCAACACACTTTATATTAGTTCAATCCTCAAGTCGCGATGCTGCCCGCGGAGAACCAACACCACACCGGAGCTCCGCCGCGTCCGGCTCCGGAGCTCCGGCGGGTCCGGCCGCGGAGCTCGGGCGGGACCGGCCGCGGAGCTCGGGCGGGACCCGGCCGCGGAGCTCGGGCGGGACCGGCCGCGGAGCTCGGGCGGGTCCGGCCGCGGAGCTCGGGCGGGTCGGCGCGGAGCTCGGGCGGTCCGCGCCGGAGCTCGGGCGGGTCCGGGCGCCGCGGAGCCGTGACATAACGTGGATAATGATCTAGTAAGAACAGAGTATCTTACCTGAGCAGTTGTGAAGCTCCTGCCTCCAGGGTTTAATGTGGATAAAATGGCGTCTGGAGATGAAGAGACGCTGTGATCTCACGAGATTTACTGTTCTGTTATAGATGCAATTAAAATGCACTAAAAGAGTTTTTATTTTATTTTAATAAAAAATCACTTAAAAACAAAAACCTGATGTAAAAAATATCTAATATGGAAAATTCCAAATGCCGTGCATAAAATTAAAAAAGTTTAAAAAAGTTTGGTTCTGTGGTGAAGTGGAGGAGCGGGAGGAGCGACAGGAGCGGAGCGGGGGGAGTGTGGGGGAGGGGAGGCTCCGCCAGATTTTCGCCGTCATGTCTCAAGAACTGCGCCGAGTCAAAAGACTTGAGAAACTCAGAGCGCACCATCAGAAGTGTGAAAAACGAATGGATGCAGCCCAAACCCTTCTTTTAATGAAGGTAAGAGGTTTTTTTTATTATTATTATTATTATTTATTTTGTAGCGCTGGGCACGTTAACGCGTTAAGTCATTCTTTGACACGTGTCAGTAATATTATGTGGTGTAATTCAACAGTTCAGTTTTTTAAGTTGAGCTCAGTAAAAAGTGAACAGTAACATTAAATGAGCTTAATCCACTTTTAAAAAGAATCTTGTGCAAATTGAGACAACGTGAGTGTAATGCTAATATCGCGGAGAAAGCTAGACCATGTGCGTGTCTTTAGAACGAGCGAGTCTTTAACATGTGCGTGTCTTTAGAACGAGCGAGTCTTTAACATGTGCGTGTCTTTAGAACGAGCGAGTCTTTAACATGTGCGTGTCTTTAACATGTGCGTGTCTTTAACATGTGCATGTCTTTAACATGTGCGTGTCTTTAACATGTGCGTGTCTTTAACATGTGCGTGTCTTTAACATGTGCATGTCTTTAACATGTGCGTGTCTTTAGAACGAGTGTGTCTTTAACATGTGCGTGTCTTTAACATGTGCGTGTCTTTAGAACGAGTGAGTCTTTAACATGTGCGTGTCTTTAACATGTGCGTGTCTTTAACATGTGCGTGTCTTTAACATGTGCGTGTCTTTACCAGTGTTGGGTAGTAACGGATTACATGTACTGCCGTTATGTAATCAGAGTACAAATTATGAGTAACTGTATTCAGTTACAGTTACTGTTTAAATGAGTGGTAATTGGATTACAGTTACTTTGCTGAAATAAGTGGATTACAAGGCGGTATTTTCCTGTTTTCACATTTTGTGCTACATCCCATTTATTTATTTATTTATTTTGGTAATTCCACTCATTGCCGGAAACTCAAACATAACGTGGCAGTAAGAGCGATGGAAACGTCATGTTCACGTTGGCGGCGTCAGTCACACAATGGACGAGGTGGAAGAGCCAGTAGAACAGAGGCAGCAGTGCACAGGGAAAAATGCATTCGTGTCTTGGAAATTCTTCTCCCGACGTGAGATATAAAAAAATAACAAATATAAAATCGCCTACAAGTTAAATGTCAAACCAGAGCTACTGGCACCTGGTGAAAACAACCTGCATAGACTCATGATGTCTGCACTACTGTCATCGACCTGAGAACGCGCGGACCACCGTCATTCTCCCGCGCGCCGCGTGTGGACCGTGTTTTCTCGCGTACGCTGTGTAGACCGAGCTTCCTCTTGTGCGCCTCTAAACCAGAACTAACACCAAGACTTAAACCAGGACTAACCCAGTCCAGGACTAAACCAGGATTAAACCAGAACTAAAACCAGGTCTAAAATCAGGACTAAACCAGGACTGAACCAGGTCTAAACCAGAACTAAACCAGGACTAAACCAGGACTTAAACCAGGTTTTACAATCAGGATTAAACTAGGACTAAAACCAGGACTAAAACCAGGACTAAACCAGGGCTAAAATCAGGACCAAACCAGGACTAAAACCAGGTCTAAACAATGATACCTAACAGTAGGTTGGACATAATTTAAGGTGATCTCATATAAAAATAATTTCTCTATCAATTATATTTTTAATATGGTTAAGGAAAGACTGAGCTTTTTATTTTCTTTTAGCAGACAAAATGTATGTGAAGATTTCCTGGTCTTTGCTCCTCTACAGTAAACAGTTGCTTATGGAGACTTGGGCTCAACAGACAATTTGAAGAGAACAAACAAGAATTTTCAGGATGTGGTTTCTACATTCATGTAGTTTTAAAAGGCATGACAATATCAAGTAATCCAAAGTAATCAGATTACGTTACTCACTTTAAGTAATTTAATGGATTACGTTACAAACTACATTTTGGGGTATGTAATCTGTAGGGGAATACATTTTTAAAGTAACCTTCCCAACACTGGTCTTTACCATGTGCGTGTCTTTAGCGTGGGCGTGTCTTTAGCGCGGGCGTGTCTTTAGCATGAGCGTGTCTTTAGCATGAGCGTGTCTTTAGCATGAGCGTGTCTTTAGCTGCTGCGCGCCTACCACCTCTGTCAGGTGCACATCTGTCACTCCCGTCGGTTGGCGGGTCCAAAAGCAAACGCACATTCAGCCCCTTCGATTGTTTTGCGTCAGGATTAAAAGAATACTTTACTTGTAAGTGAAGATATGATCTGAGGAGTCTGTGTGAGGCTGAGTGTTGTAAATGTGTTTTGAAGCTACTTTTGGTTGTTTCTCGTTATTTAGCTCTTAGCTGCTCTAACTCCACATAAACAGTTATATTGTTCTAGTATAAAGTGACTCTAGTGTGTGCACATGTGACTGGCATATGCTGGTTTCTTGATGGTGCATGTAAACGCAGTAACCCGGTTTCAGTGTTGCGGTTATTAGAAACTGGGATACTGTAGCTGGTTTATTCCAATAGTAACCGGGAGACTGTGACATGTAAACGCAGTGTCCCGGTTACTGCAACATAAAGTTGAGTCACATGCATCCAAAAGACACTTTCCAGTCTTTTCACCACAACAGTAGCAACATAAATAAAGTGACCAACATAAAGTGACCACACGAGTAAAATGACTGTAAATTGTGAACGATTGTAAACGATAGTACGTGCGCTAAACCTGTACACGTACAATCTGCACTTGCATGACCTGCACTCATGTGACGCTGAAAAACTAAAACATGAACTATCTCCTATACAACACACACACAAAACAGACTCACCATCATCAGCACCTCTTCTGTCACAAAAACAACACTAACCCTAACCCTAAACCCCTAACCCTAATGAGAGCCCGACCGATATATCGGTTGGCCGATATTATCGGCCGAATTGAGCACCTGGAAGCATATCGGCTATCGGCCGATATACTTGCTGATAGGGGCCGATATTTCACGTGGGCATGTTATATGTCGTTATAAAGTTTAGACTCTCTACATTATGTTCATTTAATCCAATTTACAGTCAGATAAATGTCCAAATATGTGGCTCCGCATCAGTATTTATCTGCGGAGTCATTTGTCTGTGTGAGAGTCACGTGTGTTTGTTTACAGACACAGATCCAAACACTGGGATTATTTTCTTTTTACGGACAATCGGTTTGAGTCTGGATTAAAAGGACATTTATTAGTGCAGACTTTGTGATGTGAGGAGGAGCCTGTGTGAGCGGTGAGTGTTGGAAATATGTCGACTTTGAAGCAAGTTTTTGGTTAGCGGTTAGCTGCTGTAGCTCCCACACATAAATAGGCCGTTTTCTATTGGTCTATTGTAAAGTGATTTATATTGGCCGTATATTTGTTACTGGACCTGCATTGATATGTAAATGAGCTGTGAATAGACGTGTGAATGATGAAATTTGCGCATATAATTAATTACCGCGGCGCGCAGCATTTACGGCTAAAGGCTAATAGCGATTGTTTATTTACTCGCTAGCAGTGATGGGTCGTTCGCGAACGAAGCGGCTCTTAGATCCGGCTCTTTGAAGCGAACGACGGGAGCCTGATCCTTATTGGGAGCCGTGTTTTCTCTTTCTCTCACTTTTTTCTCTTCACGCCGCGTGCAGACTCGTGGTAGTTTGACAGCGGCAGCGGCTAAAAACAAAACTTTCAAAACTCTGCGTGTGCATAGTGTAAAAAAAAACTTGCAAAAATATATTCAGCATAAAATAAATAAACCAGGACTAATCTTGGGGTCGAGAGAGGGAGAGAGATAGAGACCGAGTCCCGACACTCAGTCCTGGTTAAATTCTGGTTTAGTTCTGTTTTGCACATAGTTTAGATCTGTTATAGTCCTGGTTTAGTGCTTTTTCAGTGCTGGTTCAGTCCTGCTTTAGACCTGCCTTAGACCTGCTTTAGTGCTATGACATTTCATGTAAAGAGGCAGAAGAACAATAAATGTTTCTTAAATAAACCCAGTTTAAAATCCACAAGAGCCAAACCTAAGTTTTTTTTTAATAATTCAAGATTTACAGTGAATTTTTACATAACTAAATATATCGGTGATTATATCGGCTATCGGCAGCTCCAACTATCATTATATCGGTATCATATCGGCCACAACAAAATCCATATCGGTCGGGCTCTACACATAATCCACTGAGTCGTGTCTTTTAGTCCAAAAGAAGCTGAACCACGTCAGCGACACAAGAGGTGCCCCCCCCCCCCCCCTTGCACAAATCTGCATTAAACACATTATAATGTCAAACGGGCTGATGTGGCTCTAGAGTGATTATGGTTTATATGTTTTTTTTCAAGTTGAGTTTATTTCTGCAGATTAGTAATAGTAATAATAATGATACTTTTAATATAAAACATTAATGATTAATCAAAAATTGATTGTTAATTCTCCCAACAGTTGATTAAGAAAATTTAATCAAATGCCCATCACTAACACCTACATGATCATATTTATTATGAATCAGCTGGAGCCTCTCTCTTTTAATCCATTTACA
This sequence comes from Boleophthalmus pectinirostris, assembly GCF_026225935.1. NCBI lineage: Eukaryota > Metazoa > Chordata > Actinopteri > Gobiiformes > Gobiidae > Boleophthalmus > Boleophthalmus pectinirostris. The sequence goes on along the minus strand of NW_026571353.1, from coordinate 41,851,608 downwards.
CTTGAACCAACTGTTGCACCAAAAGCGCTAATTGGATGCTCTGTTACCATGACAACAAGGTTGTACTTCCAGGTTAAGTCTTTACCATGGTTTGTTTTAGGTATTTTACTTTTTAATTGTATGGACATAAAGACATTTTGGATCAGTATAAGTTAATTTCTAATTCATCATGTAATATCTGTGTTTTTTCTTCCCCTGCTGTTTAGGCTAACATCGAACATTCAACAGGGGAACATATTAAAGAGCTTTCCCCTGATGAACCAAAAGACTGTTCCCCCTCATCACCACATCAAACACTGTTTTCTGCTGGCAACCACCTACCATCACCGTCATCTCCCACTGAAGATGAGTCTGAATTATCCAGTCACAGTGGATCAGATGAAGAATACCATCCTCCAGCAGCAGCGTCATCATCGTCATCTACTGAAGATGAGCTACTAACAAACGAGTTAGCCAGCCAAAGAGTTCCAGAGAAACATGAATGTGATTCATCATCCAAAGAAACTGAGATCATAGGAGCGAAGAGCAATAAGGACTCCAAACAGTCAGGGGCCAGGAGCAAAAAGGGCACAGAGCAGTCACACCGGCTAGGTAAGAAATTAAAAGAAAAGATGCCAGAAATTACAATTAAAATGAGCAACAACAAGGGTGGGGCTAGGGCCTGGGACAAAGCGCATTATTGTGTATATTGTAAAAAGGCAAATCTAAAAATAGCTAGACATCTTGAAAGAAAACATGGTGCTGAAAAAGATGTTGCCCATGCTTTTAGCTTTCCATCCTGCTCTAAGGAAAGGAAAACACTTTTGGAAGCTCTTCGAAATAAGGGAGATTGGCAGCATAATCTTAGAGTGTTAGAAGAAGGAAGTGGGGAGATAGTACCATGGAGACGACCCACAAAGACAGTAGATGTGAAGAACTACCTACCATGTCAACACTGTTATGCAATGTTTGTTAGGACTGAACTCTGGAGACATGAAAAGACTTGCAGAGAACGAAAAGATCAAAGAGATAAGCGTAAAAGAGTAAGAGTCCAAAAATCCTCTTCCCAACTCATTCCAATTACAGAATCATCAGAGGGAGTGCAAAAGATTATTCATTCTATGCAGCAAGATCATGTGACTTCCCACATTAGAGATGATAAGATGATTTGCACATATGGAGATGCATTATTTGCCAAAAAGGGCCGTGAACAGTCTCAACACAGATATATTGCACAAAAACTGAGGGAGCTAGGGCGGTTTGTGCTGGCGGCCAAGGAGATTGACAAGAGCATTAAAGGTCTTTGTAATATTTGTGATCCTGCACAGTTTCACTTAGCAATTAAAGCAGCCAGGAAAGTATCAAACTATAACCCAGATAGCAGTGAATATGGAAAACCATCTACAGCAGTTAAAATTGGATTTTCTCTTAAAGGTGCAACAGAGGCATGGATTGGCCGTTGTTTGATATGCTGTGATACTTTAAATGAGACCAAAGCAAAAAAATTTAAGGAGCTGCTGGATTCCTCCTGGTCTAACTATGTGTCAGCCAATGCTCACAGCACAATAGAGCAACGGAAGTGGGGGAAAGAGGACAACATACCTTTAACAGAAGATGTAGAAACTTTGCAGAACTATCTGAAGAAAATGGAGGATGAGGCAAAGGCAGAGTTAACAGTCCATGTGACTACTACAGCATACAAAAAGTTAAGTGAGAGCCTTCTCGCACAAATAATAGTGTTCAATAAAAAGCGTGAAGGAGAAGCCTCACGCTTAACTCTGGAGACATACAAAAGAGTAGACACTGGCCCTTTGAATAAGGACATATATGAAACTTTATCACCAGTGGAACAACAGCTGAGCCACAGGCTGACTCGTTTAGTGACGCGCGGAAAGAGAGGAAGAAAAGTCCCCATCCTACTTCTGGAGCGCACCAAAGCTTCTCTTGATTTCCTGATTGAAAAACGTGGACAAGCTGGTATACTTGAGGAGAACCCATATGTGTTTGCACGGCCCGGTACAACAACCAATATTCGTGGATGTGACTGTCTCAGGAAATTTGCTGAGGAGAGTAAGGCCAAACATCCAGAACTTCTGAGGTCAACAAAGTTAAGGAAGCATGTTGCCACCTTATGTCAACTTCTGGACCTTGACAATCAGGAACTTGAACAAGTTGCTCGATTTATGGGACATGATATCAGAGTCCATTGTGACTATTATCGTCAGACAGATAAAACGTTTCAGGTGGCAAAGATTGGCAAACTCCTTTTTGCAATGGAACACGGTGCAGAGTCACTGAAAGGGAAGAGTCTGAAAACACTGGACACTGTTATCAGTGGTATGTAAAGGAATATTAAGATGTTACTTACATTATTTAGATTTGTGTAGTTTCTTTCTTGTCGTCTTCAAACGTTCTGTTTAGAATATCTGTCTCTTTCTTTATATCTATCTACATATTTATGAATTAATTTAGTTTTATTGTAAAACTTCAATTTCCTAATTCCCCCATTGTGAACATTTCACAGGTAGAGGACCTGTTTCCCGCACAACCAGGAGTCTGAGAGGGAACGATGCAGACACACATCTGGAAGTTCATGATGGTAAGGAATCAAACAAGAGTTACAAATGGAACTACAGTTCTATGAATGTGCGAAGGAAGTCATTCAGTGCTAAAGGAGAGGAGAGAGGGAGAATTCAGAGCTAGGGAGGGGGGAAAGAGGAGAGGAGGAGAAAGAGAAGAGACAACAAGGAGTGGGAAGAAACTCAGCAAGAGAGAGAAAGGGGACAGAAAGAGAGAGAAAGAGAAAAGTGGTAGAAAGAAGGAAAGGAAAAACATAGTTATGTGATGGACGAGGAAACTGGAGAGGGAGAGAGGAGGTGGAAGGAGAGAGGGAGTCGAGTTGGAGAAGTGTGAAAAGAGGAGGAGGGGTGTCTAATGGTAGGATTCTTCCATCATTGAAGAAGCAGGACTCTGAAGCTTAGCTTGAGTTATGACGAGTTGTGCTCACTTTATACTGCAGATCTCAGCTGTACAACTCCCACTAACATCACTCACTGACCACCTCAGCCCCATCAGTGTATCCAGACATTGCCTGTATGAAAATGTCAGCTCATTGGATAAAAGATGTGTCCATGAGACAATCAGAGGACAAAGATTGAAACATTTGATTTATGCTTGACTTTTATATGAGTAACAGTACAGTACTGTACAAATATTTGAATCAAAAATTCAAAAACAAGGAGTAAAATAAGAAAGTATTATATTTCTAAAATCCATAAATAAGTATGAAAATAATTTTGATGACAATACTGTTTACATGTTCCTAATCTGTCCTCCTTCATCAGATGAAGAACAGATGTCCTTATCTGTTCAGAGGCCAAGGAGAGGACCTGATGGAGATGATGCTGGTAATTTCAGGCAATATTCACACAAACGAAGTGCCTTCACTCTGAGCTGAGTGTGTTTATGGTCTAAATCTTCACTTTCCCAGATGGGGAGGAGTTACACTCGCCTGCAGCCAGTTTGCCTCCAACTAGGAGACCTAAGGATGAGGATGATGGGAGTGATGATTGCAGGGGTAAGTCCAGAAAACATTCTCAGGCAGGAGGTTGTTACTGCAGTGACCCTCAAAAGGTTAATAATAGCTAGCTATAATGGTGGTATGAGGTGTATCAGGTGGTGTCAGGGGTATGAGGTGTATCAGGTGTATCAGGGGTATGAGGTGTATCAGGTGTATCAGGGGTATGAGGTGTATCAGGGGTATGAGGTGTATCAGGGGTATGAGGTGTATCAGGTGTCAGGGGTATGAGGTGTATCAGGGGTATGAGGTGTATCAGGTGGTGTCAGGGGTATGAGGTGTATCAGGTGTATCAGGGGTATGAGGTGTATCAGGGGTATGAGGTGTATCAGGTGGTATGAGGTGTATCAGGGGTATCAGGGGTATGAGGTGTATCAGGGGTATGAGGTGTATCAGGTGTATCAGGGGTATGAGGTGTATCAGGTGGTGTCAGGGGTATGAGGTGTATCAGGTATGAGGTGTATCAGGGGTATGAGGTGTATCAGGGGTATGAGGTGGTATCAGGGGTATGAGGTGTGTATCAGGGTATGAGGTGTATCAGGTATCAGGGGTATGAGGTGTATCAGGTGTGTATCAGGTGGGTATGAGGTGTGTATCAGGTGTATCAGGGGTATGAGGTGTATCAGGTGTATCAGGGTATGAGGTGTATCAGGTGTATCAGGGGTATGAGGTGTATCAGGTGTATCAGGGGTGTATGAGGTGTAGGTGTATCAGGGGTGTGTATCAGGGGTATGAGGTGTGTATCAGGTGTATCAGGTGGTATCAGGGGTATGAGGTGTATCAGGTGTATGAGGTGTATCAGGTGTATGAGGTGTATCAGGTGTATCGGGTATGAGGTGTATCAGGTGTATCAGGTATCAGGTGTATCAGGTGTATCAGGTGTATCAGGTGTATCAGGTGTATCAGGTGTATGAGGTGTATCAGGGGTATGAGGTGTATCAGGGTATGAGGGTGTATCAGGGGTATGAGGTGTATCAGGGGTATTGAGGGTGTATCAGGGGGTATGAGGTGTATCAGGTGGTATGAGGTGTATCAGGGGTATGAGGTGTATCAGGTGTATCAGGGGTATGAGGTGTATCAGGGGTATGAGGTGTATCAGGGGTGTATGAGGTGTATCAGGGTGTATCAGGGGTATGAGGTGTATCAGGGGTATGAGGTGTATCAGGGGTATGAGGTGTATCAGGTGTATGTGTATCAGGGGTATGAGGTGTATCAGGTGTGTCAGGAGTTTACAAGTGCATGAACTGAGTATTGGTGAAGTTTTTTGTACAAAAATCCATCCTCACAGATTAAGAGTCTCACTAGCACCAGCACACCTGCTAAGAGGCAAATGATTACAACTTGAAGACATGTTCGCTCTTTGACCCATTTAAAACGTGATCTTTTGTAGATGAAGAGATGACATGGGAGCCTATTAGAAGACCAGATGATAAGCAACAAGAGGAGATTACAACCAAAAAAAGATATGAGAAAGATGAAGGTTTGGAAAAGTCTTGGATTCAGAACATTACTGTGTGCTGATTTTAATAAGTGGAGTTTTTTTTATGGTGCTAATGTCATTTTTTTCTCAGACAAACAAGAGCCAGACACAACAGCAGCTATAAAACATGCTGACGATAATAATGATTATGATGGCGATGATGACGACGATGACGATGATGAAAACAGAGGTGAGCCTGGGCATTGTAAACACAAGAACGTAGTTCTAAATACAAAGGAGATCACAAAGTACCCGAATCTGGTCCATAATGTTCCATTTAATATCCAGGAGTAAAAGATAATGCCTTATTTGCAGTAAGGTTTTGTGATGTGGCCTCATGAATCTAGAATGTGTCTAAACCGGTTCTAAACTGGTTCTAAAGCAGGTCTAAAGCAGGTCTAAACCTGCTGGTAAAAACAGACTGAACCATTTTCTAGTGGTGAGTAGTCATTTTTGAGTGGCATGTGAGGGTCCACAGAGATGTGAAATGAGCTGGACAGAAACATTTAAGTTTCCTCATCTTTGTTAATTTTTAAAGTTTCACTATGTAACTTTTCTGATGGAGGTTCAGCAACCTGATTGTCTCCATGTTATTGCTTTGCCTGGAATGTTCCACAGTATGGTAATAAACTGATCCATCTCCAGAGAGATGCCACAAGGTCAAATCACAGTTTTGACATAAAAACAGCTGTAAGGATGTATACAGATCAGTTTAATGTCAACCTGCAATGTTACAGCAAAGCAAAACATGTCCATGGAGACAAACAAGTTCCATAGTGCACCTTTAAAAGGAAATTAAAACCAGAGCTTCTAGAAAAATACAAACCGTGTTGAGGGTTCATGCAAGAGTTAAATGTTAACATTTACCTTTCTTGGTCTCTTGAGAATAGGAAATGTGTTTTAAAAATGAACAGGAGTAGATGTGTGTAGGTGTCAGTGTGATAGTGAGAGCTGGATCAGGAACAGATGCACTGAACACTAAATCTATGAACAAGATGAACGGGAAATGTCTTCAGTTCTGACATGTTTGTTTAAACTTTGCATTTCATTCATCCATCCATCCATTTTCTTCCGCTTAATCCGGGGCCGGGTCGCGGGGGCAGCAGTCTAAGTAGGGACTCCCAGACTTCCTTTACCCCAGACACGTCCTCCAGCTCCTCCTGTGGGACCTGAGGTGTTCCCAGGCCAGCCCAGAGACATAGTCCCTCCAGTGTGTCCTGGGTCTTCCCCAGGGCCTCCTCCCAGTGGGACATGAACACATCCTGAGGGAGACGTCCAGGACACATCTGGAACAGATGCCCGAGCCACCTCAACTGGCTCCTCTCCACGTGGAGGAGCAGCGGCTCTACTCCGAGCTCCTCACCCTATCTCTAAGGGAGCGCCCAGCCACCCTGTAGAGGAAACTCATTTTGACCACTTGTATCGGCGATCTCGTCCTTTTGGTCATTACCCAAAGCTCATGACCATTTGCATTTGATTCAAGTCAAATTTAAATGAATGAAAAAAGGGAATGGACCTACTCATATGATTCTAGTGTTGGGACAATAGGCCAATGACTAAATGTTGAATTATCCTTTTAGTGAAAAATCTTAAGATATAATAGTTTTATGTGTGTTTTGTGCTCTGGTTGTAGCATTTCTCCTGCTCCTCTCACTGATATTAGGACACTGATTATCTGATCCACTGTCTGCCTCAACTTTGTTAAAATAGACTGAAGGGATGCAAACATTTTGACCACAGATGTGTTCTTTCTTAGACAAAAAGAAGCTGAGCATGAACACCAAACGTGCCTTTAAGAGGCCAAAGAAGACTGCAGTTAAACGAAAACGAGACAGTGATGATTGTGGTGAGTTCAGAGAAGTCCTCAGTGCTGAGAACTTTCGCTGATCTAATATCTGTCTGTTTCAGATGAGGAGGATGGAGAGGACAGACACAGAACTGCCACCAAATCCTCTGTGAAAAATCAAAAGAAGACTGCAAGTCAAAGACCATGCAGTGATGGTAAGAGTAGGTAGATTTCCTAAAGACGAGTGTGATTATGACTGTGGTGCCGATGATGGTAGTGCACTGTCTATGTGTCCACTGAGTCCACAGAGTTGTTTTAAGGAAGGATGGATGCTTATAATGGTTGAAGAAGTACTACATTTTATTAAATAAAAGTCAGTAGCGTGCGGTCAGGGGAATCAAGGCAAGCAGTGGTCGCTCAACAAAATCTAAAATCATCGTGTGTCAAAAGTATAATTAAATAGTTTCGAATTAGATCCAAATAATCACGTTTTTGCTTCACTTCTGTCTGTGTGAAACATGGTTGTAGTGGCGGTGTCCTTAAGTACACTCCTCTGGCCACTGAGCAAACAGCAAAAACCATTAACTTGTGTTGTTTTGGCCTTCTGCGGAGGCCTGGAGACACATGTTGAGAGCACAGCTTTCTACATGCGCTCTGACAGCCACAGAGATCAGTTTGGTTGTGCGCACTGAGGACAACAGCTGGCTCAAACAGCGCTGAAAATAAACCTATATCATCATCCATGGGAAGCAGAATGCGCAGCGATTTCATGTGAGTGCGCGTGTGCAGGAGACGACAAAAGCAGCTCTAGGGTTAGTGTCTGTAACGATGAGATGTTAGTTAGAAATACAGGCCGACATTTAATGAAACTGTGAGCAAGTATCAGGGTTATTTTGTGTCAAATGGAGCAGTGAAGTGAGCAGCTGTTGCAGCCAGGATTCTTCCTTGTCTGTGTTTATGAAGGAGCGACAGTGTCAGTGGAATAACAGCACTATTACACATGTGGTGAAACATGTTTTTGTTCTGGACCTGCTTCGCTTCAGAATGTACATTTTGTGCAGTAAGTGCATTACACATTATGTGTAGTTATCATATGTCACTCATGTGGTTTCTTGATGCTTTATTTATCCATCTGAGCCTTCAGGATGGTTGTTATAAAGTGTTGGAGTAGAAACAAATAGCTCTGTTTGTATAAACAGGGTGTCAAATACTCTATTATATACAAATATTAATACACATATTTAGCTCTTGGTCTTAAAAATTTGACTCCAAAATGGCAGTTTCGTGCAACTGATGTTAGTAAAATAAATATATTCATTTGCATTGTATTATGTATAAAAAGTGTTATCAAATATTAATGTCCATCCCAAGTTTGCTTGCCTACCCATAAAAGTCACCACACGCTACTAAAGGTACCGATACCAGAGCAAAAAAAATAAATACTCAAGTAAAACTAAAATACGTTACGTAAAGTACATTAAAAATGTACTTATCTACTGTTCAAAAATGTAGTGAAGTAGAAAGTGCATGTCTCTACTTTAAAAATTTAAGCACAGATACCAAAAATTTTTACTTAAAGGTCCATTGTGTAACTTTGGTTGGGGGGTTCGTTACCTGTCTGTTTCTATGGAGACGTCATTGCTCTGCCTGGAATGTTCCACAGTGTGACATTACACAGCTCCACTTTACATTTATTCAATTACAGGTGGTTTTATAGATCAAAAATCCCTTGATAAACAGACATTGTGACTGTGAGTGGGGTCGCCTCTCCACAGATCTGACCTGTAACTTGGTCTGGTTTGGCCTCCATGAGGATAGAAAGGTTTAATGCAATACTGAGAAACATTCCAGACAAAGCAATAACATCTCCACGGAGACAAGTGTTTGAAGGAGCCTCCAACAGAAAATGCACTTTTTATACAGTACTTTACTGCAGTACTTAAATACTTGTACTTCGTTACATTCCACCACTGGATGCGTAAAACAACTTGTGTAGTACAAGTTTACTTCATGTGGAAGAGAGATATCAGATGTTTAAACGCTTCATTTATAATTATTGCAGCTAATAATGATGTCTTTGTTTTTTATTTACAGATGCTGTAGATGTGCCGGTCAGTAAACCTGCTAAGAGACCTTGGACTGAAACTGAGAAAAATGCAGTGAGACGACAGATGGGCAAGTTCATGGCACTGAGGAAGGTGCCGGGCAAAAATGACTGCAGGATGTGTATTGAGAAAGAGTCTGCAAGTCTGGGTGCTCGAACATGGAGGGATGTGAAATATTTTGTATACAATGAAATAATTAAAATCAAGAGAAAGTTTCAAAACAGGTAGTGAGCACAGGCTCTCTTCAGCTCCACTGACTCCAGTTTAGTTCAGTTCATTTTCCAGTTCACTTTGTATTGAAAATACATCGTCCCTCTCTCTGTAATTGCTGCAGGGAATCTCTTCATTTTGGTCTTAAATGTTCATATTAACCTGCTCTACATGAGCCTGCTGTCTTTATTTTGCCATTTTGTTCATAAAAAAAATCCTAATATGGACCATGGCTCCAAAAGTGACCTTTAACTGCTAGCCTCAATGAGCTTTATTTGGAGCTGAGTGCTGTGGTGATGTCACGCTGCATTACTCCTGTTCTTCATACAGTATTGTTTAGCCAGAAGAGCTGACTTTGTTAACTTACTAACCTTACTAACGTTTGGAAAACAGTGGAGGAAGGACATTGGGATGAGGGGCTGGATTTCCATGTTTGACGCTCTGTTCATGATTTTTTTCATTCTTGATTAAAGTTTTTGTTTAGTACGGATTGAGTTGGATGTTTGTTAACCTCTGTGGGACAGTTTTAGCCTTAAGTATATAGTGACACAGGAGGCCTCAGTCTGAGTCAAATGGCCTGAACAAATGTCAAATCTAACAACTGCACCTATACTTCAGTCCTGCTTTATATGAAAAACAACAGAAAAAACTCAAATTCAGACTGTAATTTTGCAGATGAAATTTAGTATAGTAATACAACTAAACTGTCATTAAAGTATCACAACTTCCCCATAAAAAAATGTTAAAAAGTGCTTTGTAATACCTAAATGTATTGATTATTTTAATAGTGTTTAACTTTAAAATGTACCAAAGATGAAAGATTTACATGATTTCATATTTAGTTAAGTGTATCTTAGTACTGAGCAGCTCAGTTTTTAATCAGAAACAAATGGAATGTGAACTACTACACTACAACATTCTTAGTGAACTCTGATTAAGTCTGTTTTATTTGGTATTACTTTAAAAAATGCTCTCAAACATGTAAAACTCAAAGTCAGTGCCCGGTCCTCAGTCTGCTGGTTAAAAACTTTTTTTCAGTCTTGGTGTTTTTCTGTAATTTAAGGTTGTGTATAGGCTCAGGGGGCCCTCTAGTGCCCAGATATACAACTTTTGTCTTGCTAGGTTGATCAGAAAGGGTGGTCCTCGCTCTGCTGGTCTTTTTACTCGGTCCTCACTATGATGCATGTACAAGAATGTGTGTGTGTGTGTGTGTGTGTGTGTGTGTGTGTGTGTGTGTGTGTGTGTGTGTGTGTGTGTGTGT
>NW_026571353.1:41831210-41838710 GCF_026225935.1 Boleophthalmus pectinirostris | reverse complement strand
TTCGTCCTAAATATATTTAAACTAACAAAACTAAGCATATGTAACAAAAACTACAGTTACGGTTGATTTCAGTCCTTGTTATTTATAAATTATTAGATTTAATCCGTTTTGAATTGACTGTTAGCTAGTTAACTGTTAAGTGTAGTGTACGTTAGCGGCCACTTGAGGGCGCACTACAACAGCTCTGTGTGTTTAATGTGGCTATAAATGTTTTATTTTTTAACTTTAAAATCCAAACTAACTTAATTTCGGTTAAACCTTGGTTTAGACCTGGTTTTGGATCTGCTTTAGTCCTTGTTTAGTTCTGGAGACCTGTTTTAGACCTGTTTTAGTCCTGGTTTAGACCTGGTTCTGGTTTAGACTTTGTTTAGACCTGGTTTAGTCCTGGTTTAGACCTAGTTTAGTCCTGGTTTAGACCTGGTTTTGGTCCTGGTTTAGACCTGGTTTAATCCTGGTTTAGACCTGGTTTAGTCGTAGTTTAGACCTGGTTTAAATCTAGTTTAGACCTGGTTTAGGTCCCAGTTTAGACCTGGTTTAATCTTGTTTTAGACCTGGTTTAGTCCTGGTTTAGTCCTGGTTTAGACCTGGTTTAGACCTAGTTTAGACCTGGTTTAGACCTAGTTTAGACCTGGTTTAGTTCTGGTGTAGACCTGGTTTAGACCTGGTTTTGGTCCCGGTTTAGACCTGGTTTAGACCTAGTTTAGACCTGGTTTAGTTCTGGTGTAGACCTGGTTTAGACCTGGTTTTGGTCCCGGTTTAGACCTGGGTTAGACCTAGTTTAGACCTGGTTTAGTCCTGGTTTAGACCTGGTTTTGGTCCCGGTTTAGACCTGGGTTAGACCTAGTTTAGACCTGGTTTAGTCCTGGTTTAGACCTGGTTTTGGTCCCGGTTTAGACCTGGGTTAGACCTGGTTTAGGCCTGGTTTTGGTCCCGGTTTAGACCTGGGTTAGACCTGGTTTAGGCCTGGTTTAGTCCTGGTTTAGACTTTATTTAGACCTGGTTTAGACCTAGTTTAGACCTGGTTTAGTCCTGGTTTAGACCTGGTTTTGGTCCCGGTTTAGACCTGGGTTAGACCTGGTTTAGGCCTGGTTTTGGTCCCGGTTTAGACCTGGGTTAGACCTGGTTTAGGCCTGGTTTAGTCCTGGTTTAGACTTTATTTAGACCTGGTTTAGACCTAGTTTAGACCTGGTTTAGTCCTGGTTTAGACCTGGTTTTGGTCCCGGTTTAGACCTGGGTTAGACCTGGTTTAGGCCTGGTTTTGGTCCCGGTTTAGACCTGGGTTAGACCTGGTTTCGTCCTGGTTTAGATCTGGTTTAGACCTGGTTTAGTCCTGGTTTAGTCCTGTTTTAGACCTGGTTCTGTTCATGGTTTAGACCTGGTTTAGTCCTGTTTTAGACCTGATTCTGGTTCTGTGTGGGTCCAGTCTGGAGGAGCAGGACGAGCTGTGGTCTCGTAAAGAAGCTCAGGTCCTGGAGAAGCTCGACCGCCTGAAGAAGGAGCAGAAAACGATCCTGGAGCCTCTGAGACGAGAGCTGGAGCAGACAGAGAAGAGCTTCAGGACAGAGCTGGAGCAGGCAGAGAGAGCTTCAGGACAGAGCTGGAGCAGGCAGAGAGGAGCTTCAGGACAGCGCTGGACGAGAGGAGGAACAAGGAGGAAGAACACGCAAGGAGAGAGGAAGAACTACAGATGAAAATACAAGACGCACAACACAGGAAAAGAGAGTCAGGTGAGGACAGGTGAAGAGAGACGAGGACAGGTGAGGAGGGACAGGTGAAGAGAGACGAGGACAGGTGAGGAGGGACAGGTGAGGACAGACAGGTGAGGAGGGACAGGTGTGGAAAATTTAGACTCCTCCATCCATGTTTGAGTCATCTAGAGATCTCTCCCAGGCCCTATTCAAACCCTCGTCACATTTCGCTGCAGTACGAGTCTGTACGAGGCTCCGCCCCCCCACATGCTCCACACGACAACTCTCCATAAAAACACAAAAACACGACACAAAACTGAACACGACACGACAAACCTGATGTTTGTGCAGGAGTTTCATTAGTGCGACGCACAACGAGTGTGTGTGACAGTGCTCTGAAGGGGGAGGGACTTAGCACAGAGAGCAAAGAGAAGAGAGACTCAGAGAAACTTATAAAACACGTTCATCTGTTGTTTTTGGTGAATATAACATTTTTAAAACAGTTAAAGGAACATGGAGATCTGAATATCTTATGTATAAGTGTGTGTGTGTGTTTGTGTCTGTGTGTGTGTGTGTGTGTGTGTGTGTGTGTCTCTGTGTGTGTGTTTGTATCTCTGTGTGTGTGTGTGTGTGTTGTGTGTCTGTGTGTGTGTGTCTGTGTGTGTGTGTCTGTGTGTGTGTGTCTGTGTGTGTGTGTGTGTGTGTCTGTGTGTGTGTGTCTGTGTGTGTGTGTCTGTGTGTGTGTGTCTGTGTGTGTGTGTGTGTGTCTGTGTGTGTGTGTCTGTGTGTGTGTGTGTGTGTGTCTGTGTGTGTGTCTGTGTGTGTGTGTGTGTGTCTGTGTGTGTGTGTGTGTTGTGTCTCTGTGTGTGTGTGTTGTGTGTGTCTCTGTGTGTGTGTGTGTGTGTTTGTGTCTCTGTGTGTGTGTGTGTGTGTCTGTGTGTGTGTGTGTGTCTCTGTGTGTGTGTGTGTGTCTGTGTGTGTGTGTCTGTGTGTGTGTCTGTGTGTGTGTTTGTGTCTCTGTGTGTGTGTCTGTGTGTGTGTGTGTGTGTGTGTGTGTGTGTGTCTCTGTGTGTGTGTCTGTGTGTGTGTGTGTGTGTCTGTGTGTGTGTGTGTCTGTGTGTGTGTGTGTCTGTGTGTGTGTGTGTGTGTGTCTGTGTGTGTGTGTGTTTGTGTCTCTGTGTGTGTGTGTGTGTGTGTCTGTGTGTGTGTGTGTGTTGTGTCTCTGTGTGTGTGTGTGTCTGTGTGTGTGTGTGTGTGTGTGTCTCTGTGTGTGTGTGTGTGTCTGTGTCTGTGTGTGTGTGTGTGTGTGTCTGTGTGTGTGTGTGTGTGTGTGTGTGTGTGTGTGTGTGTGTGTGTCTGTGTGTCTCTGTGTGTGTGTGTGTTTGTGTCTCTGTGTGTGTGTGTGTGTGTGTGTCTCTGTGTGTGTGTGTGTGTGTGTGTGTCTGTGTGTGTGTGTGTGTCTCTGTGTGTGTGTGTGTGTGTGTCTGTGTGTGTGTGTGTGTCTGTGTGTGTGTGTGTGTGTCTGTGTGTGTGTGTGTGTGTCTCTGTGTGTGTGTGTGTGTGTGTGTGTGTGTGTGTGTGTGTGTGTGTGTGTGTGTGTGTGTGTGTGTGTGTGTGTGTGTGTGTGTGTGTGTCTGTGTGTGTGTGTGTGTGTGTGTGTGTCTGTGTGTGTGTGTGTGTGTGTGTGTGTGTGTGTGTGTGTGTGTGTGTGTGTGTGTGTGTGTGTGTCTGTGTGTGTGTCTGTGTGTGTGTGTGTGTGTGTGTGTGTGTGTGTGTCTGTGTGTGTGTGTGTGTGTGTGTGTGTGTGTCTGTGTGTGTGTGTCTGTGTGTTGCAGAGGAGTTGTTCTTCCAGCAGAGGGAGCAGCTCATGGCTCAGATCTCGGACTTGGATCAGGCTCTGGTCCGACAGGATCAGGAGCACAAGACCGAACTGGAGAAAGCGAAGAAGGAACAAGAGGAACGCATCAACAAAAAAGTCCAAAAGTAACACACAACACACACACACACACACACACACACACACACACACACACACACACACACACACACACACACACACACACACAGAAACTAAACCAGAACTAAACCAGGACTGAACCAGAACTAAACCAGGACTAAACCAGGACTGAACCAGAACTGAAACCAGGACTGAACCAGAACTAAACCAGGACTGAACCAGAACTAAACCAGGACTAAACCAGGACTGAACCAGAACTAAACCACTGCCGCTGTGTGTCAGGCTGGTGTCGCAGAGGCGGCAGGAGGTGGAGGAGGAGGAGCAGGCGTCGCTCCTGTCGCAGTGGCGCAGGGAGAAGGAGCAGAACGACAGGTGCAGGGAGGAGATCGCGGACGCCCAGAGGGAGAAGGACGAGCTCCTGGACGCCATCAAACTCCTGAGGGACCAACAGAGGGAGATCCACCTCCGCACACACACCACCAAACAAACCTGCGAGAACATGAGGAAGATCAACCTGACCCTCAAGCAGGTCTGGACCAGGACTAAACCAGGACTAAACCAGGTCTAAACCAGGTCTAAACCAGGTCTAAACCAGGTGTGTTTGTGCAGGAGATGGGGAGGTTGTCCAGGAAGTTGAAGGACCTGAGCAAGAGAACGTTGAGTCTGAACGAGGAGAAGGTGAAATCTCAGGAGCTCACCGACAAACTCAGGTAACAGTCACACTCCAGGACTGTTCCAGGACTGTTCCAGGACTATTCCAGGACTATTCCAGGACTGTTCCAGGACTGTTCCAGGACTGTTCCAGGACTGTTCCAGGACTGTTCCAGGACTGTTCCAGGTCTAATGAAGCGTGTGTTGCTCTTCAGGGATGACTACAGAGTTCTGTGCCTGAAGCGGGAGGAACAGAGAGCGGAGATCCTCAGACTGAAGGAGGAGGAGAAAAGAGCGAGGAGGAGGAGGACACACGAGGAGAGGAACCTACACACTACCTCTGAACCTGCCTCCTCTGAACCTGCCTCCTCTGAACCTGCCTCCTCTGCACCTGCCTCCTCTGAACCTGCCTCCTCTGAACCTGCCTCCTCTGCACCTGCCTCCTCTGCACCTGCCTCCTCTGCACCTGCCTCCTCTGAACCTGCCTCCTCTGAACCTGCCTCCTCTGCACCTGCCTCCTCTGCCTCCTCTGCACCTGCCTCCTCTGAACCTGCCTCCTCTGCACCTGCCTCCTCTGCACCTGCCTCCTCTGAACCTGCCTCCTCTGCAACCTGCCTCCTCTGAACCTGCCTCCTCTGAACCACATCCATCAAACAGGTCCATCTTCTGCTCCTCTGACTCTGCTCTAGACCTGGTTTAGACCTGGTTTAGACTTGGTTTAGACCTGGTTTAGGTTTAGTCCTGTTTTAGACCTGGTTTAGTCCTGGTTTAGACCTGGTTTAGTCCCAGTCCTGGTTTAGTCCTGGTTTAGTCTTTAGTCCTGGTTTAGTCCTTTAGACCTGGTTTAGTCCTGGTTTAGGGTTTTAGACCTGGTTTTAGTTCCCGTTTATTGGACCTGGTTTTAGACCTGGTTTAGTCCTGGTTTAGTCCTGTTTGCTCTCTGTATTAAACCCTTGTTGGTCTCCATCTCTGGTCCGGTCTCTAGGTCTGGTCCAGGGTCCAGGTCTGGTCGGGTCCCGTGGGTCCGGTCTGGTGTGGGGCGTCTGTGTGAGTTGGAGCAATACCTGGAGGGGGCGCTGTCTCCTGCAGACTCTGACCTCTGACTCTGCATGTTTTTATGAGTTCAATAAAACAAGAGATTTTCAGCATTTATTCACTTTTGTTGATTTATTTCTCCTGGTAAAAACAGTTGAACTGCATTTATATTTAAGACAATCTTGTGTTTGTTGAGTCTGTGTCTCCACTTCCTCTGATGATTCTCACAGCTCTGTTCAGTAAAAGAAAAACTGGAGGAACAGAAATGTGACAAACACTTTTCCAAACTTCAACACAACAGATTAAATATGTAACAATCAGTGAATTATACAACAAATATAAAGAACAACTTTTATGTAACACAGAAAAAACTGTCATTTCATTTTCACAATATTTTTTTTCTACGTGTATTTTCTTTTGAATCTTTCGTGAGCAGGTTCACTTTCGGAGAAAAGTCTGAGAAACTCTGATTTATATCTTGTCATATTTACATCAGATGCCCTCCCTGAAGCTCACGCGTCTCTGCGCCCCCCGCGGACCCTGGTGTCCCGAGAGCGCCCCCCCCCGCGGACCCTGGTGTCCAGAGAGCGCCCCCCGGACGCCCGAGAGCGCCCCCCCCGCGGACCCTGGTGTCCCGAGAGCGCCCCCCGCGGACCCCCCCGCGGTGGTGTCCCGAGAGCGCCCCCCGCGGACCCTGGTGTCCCTGGTGTCCCGAGAGCGCCCCCCGCGGACCCTGGTGTCCCGAGAGCGCCCCCCGTGGTGTCAGAGCGCCCCTGAGAGCGCCCCAGAGGCAGATGTTCCTTCGCTCAGACTGAACACTGAGTCTTTGTCTGGGAGGAATTCAGTTTGTGCCTCGACCCACGACTCCAGCACAGACCAGACTATTCTTCACATTTACTCTCATTTATTCTGATTTCGACTTGTGCAGAGAAACCACAGATCGGTGTGTTTGAGTCACACTTGGAGTGACCAGGATTCCAAAATCAAAAACTGGGACACTCGGTTTGTGAGAAGAAAATTGTGACTCGAGTGCAGAATTAAAAAAAAATATTCTGGACTTGAACATGTGAGTCAGTACTGTCACATTTTCTTTGTGTTTTGGTCGTTTTGAAGCAGATTTTCTGTATTTTACCCAAACAAATGTCAGTTTATGTCTCTCTTTACTGTTGACAAGTATTAAATTGGTTCAAAATAGGGACATTTCTTGTATAAAACTTGGACAAATCAGTGGTTTTGTATAAATCTGGAGACACAGGCTCAAAAATACAAATGTGTGAACACTAAAACTAAAACTTTTACACTATTTTTTGCAATCTTATTGTACATTAGTATAATTTTTGATGTATAACTTTTAAGTGTATTTTCTTTTAGGATGCCTTTTTGATGCAAATGAGCTCTTATCAGCGAACTCACATTTACATTGTTTTGATGTTGATTAATGTGCAAATAAATAAATAAAACTGGGACTGGTCACTTTAGCCAAAAACTCACTGTATTACATCACAAATCTGTATTTTAAGATTCATTTGAGCTGATCTCATCTTTATTATTACTTTTTATATTATCTATTTACTATTAAATATTGATTAAATATTATCGGTCTATAAAAAGTCGCACTGGAGCCACTGACTGTGACTTTCTGGTTTCGTTTCCAGTAAATTTGTACAAATTAGACAAATTTTACGCACGCGCTTGTCTTTTTTATTTATCTTTTTTTTTATCGTGGTAAAGTGTCCGGTTCTGTCCCGTTTGGGCGTAAACCGAGTCCTCTGCCCCCGCACATCTGCCCCGCTCCCCCCGCTGCAGGGCTCCGTGTTCCCCCGCTGCAGGGCTCCGTGTTCCCCCGCTGCAGGGCTCCGTGTCCCGGGGCGGCGCCGGTCTGGACTCCGCTCTCCGCGCTCTGCTCCGGGGCTGATGAGGAGCTGCGTTCAGCTGCGGAGGAGGAGGCGGAGGAGAGAGACATGTGACCGGGGACAGGAAGACACCCGGAGGCTGCGGACGGAACCAGAGGGAACCAGAGACCCGCACTGGAACCGCCCCGGACCAGGACCAGGAGCAGGGACGGAGACAGGCCTGGGATCGGGACTAAACCGGGACTGAACCAGGACTAAACCAAGACGGACTCTTTGGACCGGAGCCAGGATGCGGTGCTCGTGCCTCCGGGGCTTG
>NW_026571353.1:41806210-41823710 GCF_026225935.1 Boleophthalmus pectinirostris | reverse complement strand
GACTAGAGCAGGACGAAACCAAGACTAGAGCAGGACGAAACCAAGACTAGAGCAGGACGAAACCAAGACTAGAGCAGGAGGCCGGTCCCTGAGGTCCTCACGGTGCAGATGGATCATGTGGCACAAACATGTCACAGATGGACTTTGGAGAGACTTGGACACAAGTCACTAAAAGATGTTTGGAAACATGCGGATGACAACTTCTGGTGCAGTAGGGGGCACTCTCTCTGTGCTGTAATTCTCTCTGTCCACAGGGGGTGCTCTCTCTGTGCTGTGACTCTCTCTGTCCACAGGGGGCGCTCTCTCTGTTCTGTAACTCTCTCTCTCTCTGTAACTCTTTCTGTCCACAGGGGGCGCTCTCTCTGTGCTGTAACTCTCTCTCTGTCTCTCTCTCTCTGTGCTGTAACTCTCTCTGTCCACAGGGGGCGCTCTCTCTCTCTGTGCTGTAATTCTCTCTCTGTTCAAGGGGGCGCTCTCTCTGTGCTGTAATCTCTCTCTCTGTCCACAGGGGGCGCTCTCTCTGTCTCTCTCTGTGCTGTAATTCTCTCTCTGTCCACAGGGGGCGCTCTCTCTGTGCTGTAATCTCTCTCTCTCTCTGTCCACAGGGGGCGCTCTCTCTCTCTGTGCTCTCTCTGTAATTCTCTTTCTGTCCACAGGGGGCGCTCTCTCTGTGCTGTAACTCTCTCTCTGTCCACAGGGGGCGCTCTCTCTGTGCTGTAATTCTCTCCATGTTCACAGGGGGCGCTCTCTCTGTGCTGTAATTCTCTCTCTGTCCACAGGGGGCGCTCTCTCTGTGCTGTAATTCTCTCCATGTCCACAGGGGGCGCTCTCTCTGTGCTGTGCTGTAATTCTCTCTCTGTCTGTAACTCTCCACAGGGGGCGCTCTCTCTCTGTGCTGTAATTCTCTCCATGTCCACAGGGGGCGCTCTCTCTGTGCTGTAATTCTCTCTCTGTCTCACAGGGGGCGCTCTCTCTGTGCTGTGCTGTAATTCTCTCTCTGTCCACAGGGGGCGCTCTCTCTGTGCTGTAATTCTTCTCTCTCTGTCTGTAACACAG
This sequence comes from Boleophthalmus pectinirostris, assembly GCF_026225935.1. NCBI lineage: Eukaryota > Metazoa > Chordata > Actinopteri > Gobiiformes > Gobiidae > Boleophthalmus > Boleophthalmus pectinirostris. Next base: position 41,822,654 of record NW_026571353.1, on the reverse strand, counting down.
GGGGCGCTCTCTCTGTGCTGTAATTCTCTCTCTGTCCACAGGGGGCGCTCTCTGTCTGTGCTCGTAACACTCTCTCTGTGCTGTAACACAGGGGGCGCTCTCTCTGTGCTGTAACTCTCTCTCTGTCCACAGGGGGCGCTCTCTCTGTGCTGTAATTCTCTTTCTGTCCACAGGGGGCGCTCTCTGTCTGTGCTGTAACACTCTCTCTGTCCACAGGGGGCGCTCTCTCTGTGCTGTAACTCTCTCTCTGTCCACAGGGGGCGCTCTCTCTGTGCTGTAATTCTCTCCATGTCCACAGGGGGCGCTCTCTCTCTGTGCTGTAATTCTCTCCATGTCCACAGGGGGCGCTCTCTCTGTGCTGTAATTCTCTTTCTGTCCACAGGGGGCGCTCTCTCTCTCTCTGTGCTGTAATTCTCTCTCTGTCCACAGGGGGCGCTCTCTCTGTGCTGTAATTCTCTCTATGTCCACAGGGGGTGCGCTCTCTCTGTGCTGTAATTCTCTCTGTGTCCACAGGGGGCGCTCTCTCTGTGCTGTAATTCTCTCCATGTCCACAGGGGGCGCTCGCTCTCTGTGCTGTAATTCTCTCCATGTCCACAGGGGGCGCTCTCTCTGTGCTGTAATTCTCTCTCTGTCCACAGGGGGCGCTCTCTCTGTGCTGTAATTCTCTCTCTGTCCACAGGGGGCGCTCTCTCTGTGCTGTAATTCTCTCCATGTCCACAGGGGGCGCTCTCTCTGTGCTGTAATTCTCTCTCTGTCCACAGGGGGCGCTCTCTCTGTGCTGTAATTCTCTCCATGTCCACAGGGGGCGCTCTCTCTGTGCTGTAATTCTCTTTCTGTCCACAGGGGGCGCTCTCTCTGTGCTGTAATTCTCTCTCTGTCCACAGGGGGCTCTCTCTCTCTCTCTCTGTGCTGTAATTTTCTCTCTGTCCACAGGGGGCGCTCTCTCTGTGCTGTAATTCTCTTTCTGTCCACAGGGGGCTCTCTCTCTCTCTCTGTGCTGTAATTTTCTCTCTGTCCACAGGGGGGCGTCATCGCTGTGCAGATTAAGTGGGACTGTAACCTGGACCGTCTGACTCACCGCTGTCTGCCCCAGTACAGCTTCAGACGAGTCGACCAGAAACTGTCCAACAAAACCCTGTCCCCAGGACTCAACTACAGGTCTGGACCAGGACTAGACCGGGACTCAACTACAGGTCTGGACCAGGACTAGACCGGGACTCAACTACAGGTCTGGACCAGGACTAGACCGGGACTCAACTACAGGTCTGGACCAGGACTAGACCGGGACTCAACTACAGGTTTGTACCAGGACTAAACCGGGACTCAACTACAGGTTTGTACCAGGACTCGACCGGGACTCAACTACAGGTCTGGACCAGGACTAGACCGGGACTCAACTACAGGTCTGGACCAGGACTCAACTACAGGTCTGGACCAGGACTCAACTACAGGTCTGGACTAGAACTAGACCAGGACTCAACTACAGGTCTGGACTAGAACTAGACCAGGACTCAACTACAGGTCTGGACTAGAACTAGACCAGGACTCAACTACAGGTCTGGACCAGGACTAGTCCAGGACTCAACTACAGGTCTGGACTAGGACTCAACTACAGGTCTGGACCAGGACTCAACTACAGGTCTGGACCAGGACTAAACCAGGACTCAACTACAGGTCTCGACCAGGACTAAACCAGGACTGAACCAAGACTAAACCAGGACTAAACCAGGTCTAATCCGGGTCTTGTTCCAGGTTTTCTCGGTTCCATGTGGTGGACGGTGTGGAGGAGAGGACGTTGTTTAAAGCGTTCGGGATTCGTTTCGATGTTCTCGTCTTTGGGCAGGTCTGAGGAAACGACACAAAATCACTTTCACTCTTTATTTTATTTGATTTATTTTGTACTTGTGTCGTTGTTTCAGGCCGGACGCTTCAGCTTCATCCAGCTCCTGCTCTACATCGGCTCCACCCTGTCTTACTACGCCCTGGTCAGACCGGACTCCCCAGACCGGACTCCCCAGACCGGACCGGACCGGACTCCCCAGGACGGACCGGACTCCCCAGACCAGACCGGACCGGACTCCCCAGACCGACGACCGACCGGACTCGGACCGGATCCCCAGACCGGACTCCCCCCCGACGACCGACCGACCGGACTCCCAGACCAGACCGGACTCCCCAGGACTCCCCAGACCGGACCGACCGGACCGGACTCCCCAGACCGGACCTCCCCCAGACCGGACCGGACCGGACCGGACTCCCCAGACCGGACCGGACCGGACTCCCCAGACCGGACCGGACTCCCCAGACCGGACTCCCCAGACCGGACTCCCAGACCCAGACCGACGACCGGACTCCCCAGACCGGACCCCCCAGACTCCCCAGACCGGACCGGACCGGACTCCCCAGACCGGACCGGACTCCCCAGACCGGACTCCCCAGACCGACCGGACCGGACCGGACTCCCCAGACCGGACCGGACCGGACTCCCCAGACCGGACCGGACCGGACTCCCCAGACCGACCGACTCCCCAGACCGGACCGGACTCCCCAGACCGGACCCCCGGACTCCCCAGACCGGACCGGACTCCCCGGACCGGACTCCCCCCCAGACCGGACCGGACCGGACCGGACTCCCCCAGACCGGACTCCCCAGACCCGGACGGACCGGACTCCCCAGACCGGACTCCCCAGGACCGGACCGGACTCCCCCAGACCGGACCGGACTCCCCAGACCGGACGGACCGGACTCCCCAGGACCGGACCGGACCGGACCGGACTCCCCAGGACCGGACCTCCCCGGACCGACCGGACCGGACTCCCCGGACCGGACCAGACCGGACCGACTCCCCACCCGGACCGGACTCCCCAGGACCGGACCGGACCGGACCGGACTCCCACACCGGACCGGACCGGACTCCCCACACCGGACCGGACCGGACCACCGGACCGGACGGGACCAGACCGGACCGGACTCCCCACACGGGACCGGACACACCGGACCGGACACACCGGACCGGACTCACCGGACCGGACACACCGGACCGGACTCACCGGACCGGACGGACTCACCGGACCGGACTCAACCGGACCGGACTCCCCACCGGACGGACGGACCGACCGGACCGGACTCACCGGACCGGACCCGACCGGACCGGACTCACCGGACCGGACCGACCGGACCGGACTCACCGGACCGACCGACCGGACCGGACCGGACTCCCGGACCGGACCGGACCGACCGGACTCCCGACCGGACCGACCGGACCGGACTCACCGGACCGGACCGACCGGACCGGACTCACCGGACCGGACCGACTCGGACCGGATCCCGGACCACCGGACCGGACCGGACCGGACTCGGACCGGACCGGACCGGACCACGGACCGGACCCACCGGACCGGACCCACCGGACCGGACCCACCGGACCGGACTCCCCGGACCGACCGGACCGACCGGACTCCCCACACCGGACTCCCCAACCGGACCCCCCCACCGGACTCCCCACCGGACTCCCCGGACCGGACCGGACCGGACTCCCCGGACCGTATCAGACCGGACCGAACTCCCCACACCGGACTCCCCGGACCAGACCGGACCAGACTCCCCGGACCGTATCAGACCGGACCGAACTCCCCACACCGGACTCCCCGGACCGGACCAGACCGGACCGGACTCCCCACACCGGACCGGACCGGACTCCCCACACCGGACCGGACCGGACACACCGGACCGGACACACCGGACCGGACTCACCGGACCGGACACACGGACCACCGGACCGGACACCGGACCGGACTCACCGGACCGGACACACCGGACCGGACTCACCGGACCGGACACACCGGACCGGACACACCGGACCGACCGGACCGGACACACCGGACCGGACACCGGACCGGACCGGACCGGACCGGACCGACCGGACCACCGGACCGGACTCACCGGACCGGACCGACCGGACGGACCGGACCGGACCGACCGGACCGGACGACCGGACCGGACCGGACCACCGACCGGACCGGACCGACCGGACCGGACTCACCGGACCGGACCGGACCGGACCGGACTCACCGGACCGGACCGGACCGGACCGGACCGACTCACCGGACCGGACCGGACCGGACCGGACCGGACTCACCGGACCGGACCGACCGGACCGGACTCACCGGACCGGACCGACCGACCGACCGACCGGACCGGACCGACCGGACCGACCGGACCGGACTCACCGGACGGACGACCGACCGGACTCACCGGACCGACCGACCGACCGGACCGGACCGGACCACGGACCGGACTCACCGGACCGGACTCACCGGACCGGACTCACCGGACCGGACTCACCGGACCGGACCGGACTCCCCACACCGGACTCACTGGACCAGACCGGACTCACCGGACCAGACCGGACCATACTCCCCGGACCGGACTCAGTCTCACTTTAAGAGTTTTAAGATTTTAATCTGAGTAAACTCTAAAAACTACTCTAATCTCTCTCTCTCCTTCTCTCATGTCTTTTTCTCTCTCCTTTCTTCTTTCCCTCTTTTTTTGTCTCTCCTTTCCTCCCTCTCTCCCTTTCTTCTCTCTTCTTTTCTCTCTCCTTCTCTGTCTCTCTTCTCTCTCCCTCTTTCATGTCTTTCTCTCTCTCTTCTCTTTTCTTTTTTCCTCACACTCTCTCCTTTTCCCTTTCTTCTCTCTCTTCTCTTCTCCCCCTGTCCTCTTTCTTTCTCTCTTCTCCTCTCTCTTCTTCTTCTCTCTCTCTCTTCCCTCTCTCTTCTTCTTCTTCTCTCTCTTCTTCTTCTCTCTCTTCTTCTCTCTCTGTTCTCTCTCTCTTCTTCTCTCTCTCAGACGACGGTGTTTCTCGATTGGTTGATTGACACCAGGTGTTATTCTGTGGAGGCGGGACACAGATATTCTGAGAAGAAAGTGGAGGCTCTGCAGGACACGCCCACGGTGAGAGAGGGGGCGGGGTCTGTGTGGAGGGGGCGGGGCTACAGCTGAAACACAGGGACATAGGACAGAAGATCTATATCTAAAGGATTTATTATTATTTATGATCAAATGTTTCTCTCAAACTCCCTCCACTCTGTCCTCTGTCCTCTTCTGTCCTCTCTGTCCTGTGTCCTCTATCCTCTCTGTCCTCCTCTGTCCTCTGTCCTCCTCTGTCCTGTGTCCTCTATCCTCTCTGTCCTCCTGTGTCCTCTGTCCTCTGTGTCCTCTCTGTCCTCTGTCCTGTGTCCTCTATCCTCTGTCCTCCTCTGTCCTCTGTCCTCTCTCTCTGTCCTCTCTGTCCTCTGTCCTCTCTCTGTCCTCTGTCCTCTGTCCTCTCTGTCCTCTGTCCTCTCTGTCCTGTGTCCTCTGTCCTCCTCTGTCTTCTGTCCTTTAGGGGGTGCTGTGTGTGTCTTTTGTGGATGAGCCGCATGTGCGTTTGGTGAAAAGGTCTCAGAAGAAAAACCTGCAGAACGTCAAACCCATGAGTGTCCAGAGCCGCCAGGTAAACGCCGAAGATCTGTCCACACCTCACCTGGACACTTGGACTGACGAGACCCCGAGACCTGAGACCCCGAGACCCGAGACCCCCGAGACCCCGAGACCCCGACCCCCGAGACCCCGACCCCGAGACCCCGAGACCCCGAGACCCCGAGACCCCGAGACCCCGAGACCCCGACCCCGAGACCCCGACCCCGAGACCCCGACCCCCGAGACCCCGAGACCTGAGACCCCGACCCCCGAGACCCGACCCCACACACATTTACACACACCACACACACACATTTACACACACATACACACACACACACACACACATTTACACACACACACACACACACACACACACACACACACATTTACACGCACACATTTACATACACACTTACACATTAACCAGAAGTTTCACAAACCTCCAGCGCAACACTTCAGACAATGTGTAAAGTTTTATTTCTCAGTCTAAATCCCTCTCTCTCTCTTTCTCTCCGTCTTTCTTTCTTTCTTTTTCTCTTTCTCTTTCTTCTCTGCAGGACGACCCCGGACATTTCCAGGCCGTCGTCTCTCTGCTCCAGTCCGACCCCGAGATCCACCCGCTGTCCGACAAACCCTCTGACTCCTCCCCCTCCACTCCTGTGACCCCGCCCCCCGTGGCCCCGCCCCCCTGGTGTAAGTGCTCGTGCTGCAGTCCGTCGTCGGTCCTGGTGGAGGCGCTGTGCTGCCGCGTGGCCCCGGGGCCGTGTCTGTCGTCGTCTCCGGTGTTCGAGCGTCTCGTGTTGTGGCGCCCCCTGCTGGAGTCGTGTCTGCGGTACGAGGACCCGCTGGGCGCCTCCCACAGGAGCGCGAGGGAGCTGCGGCACCGCGCCTACGCCCAGTACGTCCTCTGGAGGTTCGGCCCCGCCCCCTCGCTGCCCTCGCACGCCACGCCCGTCATCCCCCGCTGCTGCGTCCGGACCATCCGCCAGCGCTACCCCAGCGACGACGGACACTACAGCGGCGTCCGGCCAATCACAGCACAGCAGGGGCGGGGCCTGGACAAGAGTGGCCAATGAGGAAGCAGCTCCAACTTTTCTGATCGTCTCTTTTTTTCATTAAACTCTGTAAAACTCCGAGTTCTGCCTCTGAGTCTCTGTGTCTGAGTCCATGAACCTGTCCTCACCTGTCTTCACCTGCCCTCACCTGCCTTCACCTGCCCTCACCTGCCTTCACCTGCACCTGCCTTCACCTGCCCTCACCTGCCCTCACCTGCCCTCCACCTGCCCTGCACCTGCCTGCCCTCACCTGCCTTCACCTGCCTTCACCTGCCCTCACCTGCCCTCACCTGTCCTTCACCTGTCTGGAGTGAGCTCGATAAATACTTGGTGCTGATTGGTCGAAGCGTCACAACAAGAAAAAACGAAACGACAAACTGCAGAACCAAATCTAAAGCCAAAGTGTTTGTTATTGACTCAACAGTGACACCGTGTGGACAAATGTGATAAAAGAAAATACAAAGTGACGGTTTTATAATGAAGCATTTTTATTCTGAATGTGGTGAAAGCAAAAACATGAAACATCAAATAAAAATAAAATAAAATAACAGCACTAAACGTCTACAGCACCAAAAGTCCTTACAAAAAAAAAAAAAACTGCACTCGTCTAATTAAAAGTATAATTTATGATTCAGTCGTTTTATTCGTCTTAAAGCTTCCGTGTGTCACAGCCCGACCCGACTCGACCCGACTCACTCTGACCTGACCTGACCTGACTCGACTCACTGAGACACACCGGAGCTTTAACGACGAAAAGTTCATAAATAAAATCTGAATTTGAAAATATTAAAATGTAAAATGTAAATTTAAATCAAGTAGAATTCAGCTCCAGCTCCAAATGTCAGTGTCTGAAAAACAACAAGAAACAACAAGAAATTAAACCAGGACTAAACCAGGACTGAACCAGGACTGAACCAGGACTGAACCAGGACTGAACCAGGACTAAACCAGGACTAAACCAGGACTAAACCAGGACTAAACCAGGACTGAACCAGGGATAGAATTGATTTTGAGATGAGTAGCAGCAGTAGTAGTAGTTAGAATAAAAGTATTAGTATTAGTATTTGTAGTAGTACTAACAGTACTAGTGATACTACAAGCAGTAGTAGTAGTAGTAGCAGCAGTGCAGTAGTATTAGTAGTAGTATTTGTAGTATTTGCAGTATTAGTAGTAGTATTTGTAGTATTAGTAGTTGTAGTATTTGTAGTAGTATTTGTAGTAGTATTTGCAGTAGTATTTGTAGTATTTACAGTAGTATTTGCAGTAGTAGTAGTATTTGTAGTAGTATTAGTAGTATTTGTAGTATTTGCAGTATTTGCAGTAGTATTTGTAGTAGTAGTAGTATTTGTAGTAGTAGTAGTAGTAGTATTTGTAGTAGTAGTGTTTGTTGTAGTAGTAGTAGTAGTATTTGCAGTAGTAGTAGTATTTGCAGTAGTAGTAGTATTTGCAGTAGTAGTAGTATTTGCAGTAGTATTTGTAGTAGTATTTGTAGTAGTAGTAGTATTTGTTGTAGTAGTAGTAGTAGTATTTGTTGTAGTAGTATTGTTGTAGTAGTAGTATTTGTTGTTGTAGTAGTAGTAGTAGTTGTAGTAGTATTTGTTGTAGTAGTATTTGTTGTAGTAGTAGTTGTAGTAGTTGTAGTAGTATTTGTTGTAGTAGTAGTAGTATTTGTTGTAGTAGTAGTAGTTGTAGTAGTTGTAGTAGTAGTAGTAGTAGTAGTAGTTTGTAGTAGTTGTAGTAGTAGTAGTATTTGTAGTAGTAGTATTTGTTGTAGTAGTAGTAGTATTTGTTGTAGTAGTAGTAGTATTTTGTTGTAGTAGTAGTAGTATTTGTTGTAGTAGTAGTAGTATTTGTTGTAGTAGTATAGTTGTTGTAGTAGTAGTAGTATTTGTAGTGTAGTAGTAGTAGTAGTAGTATTTGTTGTAGTAGTAGTAGTAGTTGTATGTAGTATTTGTTGTAGTAGTAGTAGTTGTAGTAGTAGTAGTAGTAGTATTTGTTGTAGTAGTAGTAGTATTTGTTGTAGTAGTATTTGTAGTATTTGTTGTAGTAGTAGTAGTAGTTTAGTTGTAGTAGTAGTAGTAGTAGTATTTGTTGTAGTAGTAGTAGTAGTAGTAGTAGTAGTTAGTAGTAGTTGTAGTAGTAGTAGTATTTGTTGTAGTAGTAGTAGTATTTGTTGTAGTAGTAGTAGTATTTGTTGTAGTAGTAGTAGTTGTTAGTAGTAGTAGTAGTAGTAGTAGTAGTAGTATTTGTTGTAGTAGTAGTAGTTTGTTGTAGTAGTAGTAGTAGTAGTAGTAGTAGTAGTAGTAGTATTTGTTGTAGTAGTAGTAGTAGTATTTGTTGTAGTAGTAGTATATTTGTTGTAGTAGTAGTAGTATTTGTTGTAGTAGTAGTAGTAGTTTGTTGTAGTAGTAGTAGTATTTGTTGTAGTAGTAGTAGTATTTGTTGTAGTAGTAGTAGTAGTTTTGTTGTAGTAGTAGTAGTATGTTGTAGTAGTAGTAGTATTTGTTGTAGTAGTAGTGTAGTAGTAGTAGTATTTGTTGTAGTAGTAGTAGTATTTGTTGTAGTAGTAGTATTTGTTGTAGTAGTAGTAGTATTTGTTGTAGTAGTAGTAGTTTGTTGTAGTAGTAGTAGTAGTAGTTAGTTGTAGTAGTAGTAGTTTGTTGTAGTAGTAGTATGTTAGTAGTAGTAGTAGTAGTAGTAGTAGTATTTGTTGTAGTAGTAGTAGTATTTGTTGTAGTGTAGTAGTAGTATTTGTAGTAGTAGTAGTAGTAGTTTGTTGTAGTAGTAGTATTTGTTGTAGTAGTAGTATTTGTTGTAGTAGTAGTAGTAGTAGTAGTTTGTTGTAGTAGTAGTAGTATTTGTTGTAGTATTTGTTGTAGTAGTAGTATTTGTTGTAGTAGTAGTAGTATTTGTTGTAGTAGTAGTATTTTGTTGTAGTATTTGTTGTAGTAGTAGTAGTTTGTTGTAGTAGTAGTAGTATTTGTTGTAGTAGTAGTATATTTGTTGTAGTAGTAGTATTTGTAGTAGTATTTGTAGTATTAGTAGTAGTATTTGTAGTATGTCTCACGCTGTGATGGAGCAGCCGGACACGTGTACACTCGTGCCGCTGTAGTGGACGTCACATCGGGCCATGTTGTTGTTGTAGTTCGACTCCGGGACTCGGTGTCGCGGGTTCACCGTCACCTAGGCAACGCACACAGTCACACGCCACGTCTGCGGACCGGCGAGCGGAGACCCCGCCCCCTCTGACCTACGACCCCCGGCCGAGAACAGGCCCTGCTCGTCTCCATGGAGATGTCACTGCTTTGCCCGAAATGCTCCGCAGTGCAGCTTTTCACAGATCTATCTCCATGGAAACAAGACCATGGTGGCACCAGGCCAAGTTACAGGTCAGATCTGTGGAGAGGCGACTCTGCTCACAGGATTTTCCACACAAACACACACACAAACACACACAAACACACACACAAAACACACACAAACACACACAAAACACACAAAACACACACAAACACACAAAACACACACAAAACACACAGACACACACAAAACACACACACAAACACACACAGACACACACAAAACACACACAAACACACACAAAACACACACAAACACACACAAAACACACACAGACACACACAAACACACACACACAGACACAAACACACACAAAACACACACAGACACACACAAACATAAAACACACAAACACACAAACACAAAACACAAACACCTGCAATCAAACACTAGTAAATACTCTGGATACGTTTAATGCCACACTGCGGAACATTCCAGGTCAAACAAGAACGTCTCCATGGAAACGCTGAACTGAAATCTGGTCAAATCATTTCTGACGTGATCAGATCTGGGACGGAGGTGCAGTTCCTTTCATCAACCACCAGATGGAGCCACACGTCCGATCACAGTTTGTGTTTGTGCTTTTTAAATAAACAAATAAACAAACAAACAAACACATAAATAAATAAATAAATAAACAAATCAAACCTTGAGGACGTATTTTCCCGGAGACACGTCTGTGATGTCGATCCACTGACAGTCGATGTCTGCGCTGTACGTGTCATAACAGCCCGGACTCAGACCCTGAACACATACAGGTTCAGTCCTGGTTTAGTCCTGGTTTAGTCCTGGTCTGGTCTTGGTTTAGTCTTGGTTTAGTCCTGGTCTGGTCCTGGTTTAGACCTGGTTTAGTCCTGGTTTAGTCCTGGTCTGGTCCTGGTTTAGACCTGGTTTAGTCCTGGTTTAGTCTTGGTTTAGTCCTGGTTTAGTCTTGGTTTAGTCCTGGTTTAGTCCTGGTCTGGTCCTGGTTTAGACCTGGTTTAGTCCTGGTTTAGTCTTGGTTTAGTCCTGGTTTAGTCTTGGTTTAGTCCTGGTTTAGTCTTGGTTTAGTCTTGGTTTAGTCTGGTTTAGACCTGGGTGTGGGACGTGCAGGTGTAGCGTCTGTAGTTTAGTCCTGGTTTAGTCCTGGTCTGGTCCTGGTTTAGTTTTGGTTTAGTCCTGGTTTAGTCCTGGTCTGGTCCTGGTTTAGTCCTGGTTTAGTCCTGGTCTGAGTCCTGGTTTAGTCCTGGTCTGGTCCTGGTTTAGACCTGGTTTAGTCCTGGTTTAGTCCTGGTCTGGTCCTGGTTTAGTCCTGGTTTAGTCCTGGTTTAGTCCTGGTCCTGGTCTGGTCCTGGTTTAGACCTGGTTTAGTCCTGGTTTAGTCCTGGTTTAGTCCTGGTTTAGTCCTGGTCTGGTCCTGGTTTAGTGGTTTAGTCCTGGTTTAGTCCTGGTTTAGTCCTGGTCTGGTCCTGGTCTGATCCTGGTTTAGTCCTGGTTTAGTCCTGGTCTGGTCCTGGTTTAGTCCTGGTCTGGTCCTGGTTTAGTCCTGGTTTAGTCGTGGTTTAGTCCTGGTCTGGTCCTGGTTTAGTCCTGGTTTAGTCCTGGTTTAGTCCTGGTTTAGTCCTGGTCTGGTCCTGGTTTAGACCTGGTTTAGTTCTGGTTTAGTCCTGGTTTAGTCCTGGTTTAGTCCTGGTTTAGTCCTGGTCTGGTCCTGGTCTGATCCTGGTTTAGTCCTGGTCTGGTCCTGGTTTAGACCTGGTTTAGTCCTGGTTTAGTCCTGGTCTGGTCCTGGTTTAGTCCTGGTTTAGTCCTGGTTTAGGGTTTAGTCCTGGTCTTAGTCCTGGTTTAGTCCTGGTCTGGTCCTGGTTTAGTCCTGGTTTAGTCTGGTCTGGTCCTGGTTTAGTCCTGGTTTAGTCCTGGTTTAGTCCTGGTTTAGTCCTGGTCCTGGTTAGTCCTGGTTTAGTCCTGGTTTAGTCTGTCTGTCCTGGTCTGGTCCTGGTTTAGTCCTGGTTTAGTCCTGGTTTAGTCCTGGTTTAGTCCTGGTTTAGTCCTGGTCTTAGGTCCTGGTCTGGTTTAGTCCTGGTTTAGTCCTGGTCTTGGTTTAGTCCTGGTTTCCTGGTTTAGTCCTGGTCTTGGTTTAGTCCTGGTTTAGTCCTGGTTTAGTCCTGGTTTAGTCCTGGTCTGGTCCTGGTTTAGTCCTGGTTTAGTCCTGGTTTAGTCCTGGTCTGGTTTAGTCCTGGTTTAGTCCTGGTTTAGTCCTGGTTTAGTCCTGGTCTGGTTTAGTCCTGGTCCTGGTTTAGTCCTGGTTTAGTCTGGTTTAGTCCTGGTCCTGGTTTAGTCCTGGTTTAGTCCTGGTCGGTTTAGTCCTGGTTGGTCCTGGTCTGGTTAGTCCTGGTTTGTCCTGGTTTAGTCCTGGTCTGGTCCTGGTTTAGTCCTGGTTTAGTCCTGGTTTAGTCTGGTTGGTTAGTCCTGGTCTGGTCCTGGTTTAGTCCTGGTCTGGTCCTGGTTTAGTCCTGGTCTTAGGTCCTGGTCCTGGTCTTGGTCCTGGTTTAGTCCTGGTTTAGTCCTGGTTTAGTCCTGGTCTGGTCCTGGTTTAGACCTGGTTTAGTCCTGGTTTAGTCCTGGTTTAGTCCTGACCTGGGTGTGGGACGTGCAGGCGTAGCGTCTGTAATATCCCGGGTCACAGGACGTGTCTTCGAGACAGAACGACGCCTTGTGTCCTTCGGCGACGGCGCGATTCCCCGAGTCCAACAACTCGTACACAGAAAACTCGTCCATACTGTGGAAGTGACTGACAGGACAGGGACAGGGACAAGGACAGGTGAGGACAGGTGAGGACAGGTGACGACAGGTGACGACAGGTGAAGACAGGTGAGGACAGGTGAGGACAGGTGAGGACAGGTAGAAGAGTCCAGTCTGATCACATGTGGATAAATCTCCCTACAGTCTGTGTGTGTGTAGAGTGCAGAGATAGTTACTGGTGACAGGACGGCGCCCCCTACAGTCTGTAGAGTTTATAGGTTAGTATTAGAGATAGTTACTGGTGACAGGACGGCGCCCCCTACAGTCTGTAGAGTTTATAGGTTAGTATTAGAGATAGTTACTGGTGACAGACGGCGGCCCCCTGCAGTCTGTAGAGTTTATAGGTTAGTATTAGAGATAGTTACTGGTGACAGGACGGCGCCCCCTACAGTCTGTAGAGTTTATAGGTTAGTATTAGAGATAGTTACTGGTGACAGGACGGCGCCCCCTGCAGTCTGTAGAGTTTATAGGTTAGTATTAGAGATAGTTACTGGTGACAGGACGGCGCCCCCTACAGTCTGTAGAGTTTATAGGTTAGTATTAGAGATAGTTACTGGTGACAGGACGGCGCCCCCTGCAGTCTGTAGAGTTTATAGGTTAGTATTAGAGATAGTTACTGGTGACAGGACGGCGCCCCCTACAGTCTGTAGAGTTTATAGGTTAGTATTAGAGATAGTTACTGGTGACAGGACGGCGCCCCCTGCAGTCTGTAGAGTTTATAGGTTAGTATTAGAGATAGTTACTGGTGACAGGACGGCGCCCCCTACAGTCTGTAGAGTTTATAGGTTAGTATTAGAGATAGTTACTGGTGACAGGACGGCGCCCCCTGCAGTCTGTAGAGTTTATAGGTTAGTATTAGAGATAGTTACTGGTGACAGGACGGCGCCCCCTGCAGTCTGTAGAGTTTATAGGTTAGTATTAGAGATAGTTACTGGTGACAGGACGGCGCCCCCTGCAGTCTGTAGAGTTTATAGGTTAGTATTAGAGATAGTTACTGGTGACAGGAGTGCCACTCCCAGGCGTAGCGCGGTCGGGACGGGAGGAAGTCGGACGTTCCCTGGTTCTTGACTCTCTGAGTGAATCTCAACAAAACTCTGGTGTCATAATCCTGAGAGAAATGAGCAGAACTGAAGAGAGAAGAAAGAGAGAAAAAGAGAAGAAAGAGAGAAGAGAAGAGTGGGAGGAGGAGAGAAAGGACACACTTTAGGGCATAAATCTCAACCTCATGTCCCTCAAGTCCCTGAGGTCTGTACAGAACATTCCGGTCGATTTTTCCACAGAATCTGCTCCATCAGAGCCGAACACAACAGCCAATCAGGAACCAGCGCTAGTGCGACAGCCAATCAGGAACCAGCGCTAGTGCAGCCTCTGATTAAACCAACACCAGTCCAACGAGGTTCATCTGGTCTTCTGATCATTCATGTTCTTCGGTTCTTTTTTCAGACCCAGAGTTTGTTTTGGTCCTGACAGTTTGTTCTGCTCCTCTTCCTCTTCGTCTTCGTCTGGTGATGTTTCTGTGTCGTGGCTCAGTTGGTGTAAACAGGTTTTGTCTGTGTCTTGGTCTCGGTGGAGTCAAGACGACAGCGCCACCTGCAGACGCACTTCCTCACCACACAATCTAGGAGTGTGAGAGGAAACAAGACCCTTGTCACGGTTTATCGTCTCGTGGACACGTTTCCGTGTTTCGATTTCCTCTTTAATCCAGCGACGTGTTTGTTTTTGTTAGTCCCAGTGATGTTTGCTCGTCCCAGTCCAGAATCAGCTTTTCTCTTTCTCCTAAACCTGTTTAAACCAACTGAGCGACACCACAGAAACATCACCAGACCAAGACCAAGAGGAAGAGGAGCAGAACAAACTGTCAGGACCAAAACAAACTCTGGGTCTGAAAAAAGAACCTGATGACATGAACCAAAACTACTGTCGGTCTGTGGTCGTGGGGATCAGTGTATGGTGGTGTATGGTAGTGGGGGTTGGTGTATGTTGGTCTATGACTCACGAGGAGAGGCAGTTTTCTTCGGCGGCGCAGCGCAGGTTGTACATCGGGACTCTCTGGACGTAAGAACCACTCTGGAGATAAACCGGGTCTGGAACCAAATCTGGAAGACCTGAGACAGAGAACAGAGACAGAGTGAGGGGAGAGGGTTTAATGTGAGACTTTTGATTTGTCTTTGACATTTTTGGAACATTTTAGTAACATTGAGACTAAATCAGTTGAGCAAAACGTCCTTCTAAAACTGGTGCCACATGAGGGCACTCACACAGGGCGCTCACACAGGGCGCTCACACGGGGAGCTCCAGAGACGTGCTCCTCACAGTCGACAAAACCATCAGGGTCAGAGCTTCATTCAGCAGCTGAAGTCTGGACTCCAGATCTGCTCCAAACTCACTGAAACATCTCAACTCAAACTCAAACTGCTCTGAAGAACAAAACTGTCCAAGCACGAACCCGAACATCTGCACCACGAAACTGGTTTGTGAAAGTGAAAGACACAACGTGACGCTCAGAGACTCCAGAGCCGCAGACTCCAGACTCCAGAGCCACAGACTCCAGACTCCAGAGCCGCAGACTCCAGAACCTCAGACTCCAGAACCTCAGACTCCAGAACCTCAGACTCCAGAGCCACAGACTCCAGAACCTCAGACTCCAGAGCCGCAGACTCCAGACTCCAGAGCCACAGACTCCAGAGCCACAGACTCCAGAGCCACAGACTCCAGAACCTCAGACTCCAGAGCCGCAGACTCCAGAGCCACAGACTCCAGAGCCACAGACTCCAGAGCCTCAGACTCCAGAGCCACAGACTCCAGAGCCACAGACTCCAGAACCTCAGACTCCAGAACCTCAGACTCCAGAACCTCAGACTCCAGAGCCACAGACTCCAGAGCCACAGACTCCAGAACCTCAGACTCCAGAGCCGCAGACTCCAGACTCCAGAGCCACAGACTCCAGAGCCACAGACTCCAGAGCCTCAGACTCCAGAGCCACAGACTCCAGAGCCACAGACTCCAGAACCTCAGACTCCAGAGCCTCAGACTCCAGAGCCACAGACTCCAGAGCCACAGACTCCAGAACCTCAGACTCCAGAGCCGCAGACTCCAGAACCTCAGACTCCAGAGCCACAGACTCCAGAACCTCAGACTCCAGAGCCGCAGACTCCAGACTCCAGAGCCGCAGACTCCAGACTCCAGAGCAGCAGACTCCAGAGCCACAGACTCCAGAGCCACAGACTCCAGAACCTCAGACTCCAGAGCCGCAGACTCCAGAGCCCAGAGCTCACAGAGCCACAGACTCCAGAGCCACAGACTCCAGAACCTCAGACTCCAGAGCCGCAGACTCCAGAACCTCAGACTCCAGAGCCACAGACTCCAGAGCCACAGACTCCAGAGCCACAGACTCCAGACTCCAGAACCTCAGACTCCAGAGCCGCAGACTCCAGACTCCAGAGCCACAGACTCCAGAACCTCAGACTCCAGAGCCACAGACTCCAGAGCCACAGACTCCAGACTCCAGAACCTCAGACTCCAGAGTCGTAGACTCCAGAGCCGCAGACTCCAGACTCCAGAGCCACAGACTCCAGAGCCACAGACTCCAGAGCCACAGACTCCAGACTCCAGAACCTCAGACTCCAGAGTCGTAGACTCCAGAGCCGCAGACTCCAGACTCCAGAGCCACAGACTCCAGAGCCACAGACAGGACCATCGTCAGGTGCGACAGGACACAGACGGCTCTCAATCTTTTACCTCAGTCGGACTCTAAACATGACTGACACCTGTGTGGCCAAACATC
>NW_026571353.1:41793710-41803710 GCF_026225935.1 Boleophthalmus pectinirostris | reverse complement strand
TTTATGTTCAAACTGGACAGAGGCGTGAGGTTAGAGGTCACAGAAGCTCTCATCAGAAGATCTCCACCTGCTCCTGGAGACACGAGCTGCACACCAAGAACTGAGCACAAACCAGACCAAACCCGGACCAAACCCGGACCAATCCCAGACCAGAACCAGACCAGAACCAGAGCAGAATCAGACCAAAACAAGACCAAAACCAGACCAAAACTGGATAAGGGCTGAACGAGAACCAGACCAAACCTGGACCAGAGTCGGGCAAGAACCAGACCAGAACCAGACGAGAGCCGGACCAGAACCAGACCAAACCCGGACCAGAGCCAGACCAAACCTGGACCAGAGTCAGGCCTGAGATGGACCAGAGTCAGACCAGCATCAGACCAAAACTGGACCTAGAGCCAGACCTGAACGAGACCAAAATGAGACCAAAACCAGACCAAAACCAGACCAAAATTGGACCAAAACCAGACCAAAATTGGACCAAAACCAGACCAAAATGAGACCAAAGCCAGACCAGAACCAGACCAAAATTGGACCAAAACCAGACCAGAATGAGACCAAAACAAGAACCAAAATTAGACCAAAACCAGACCAAAATTGGACCAAAACCAGACCAAAATGAGACCAAAACCAGATAAAAACCAGACCAAAACCAGACCAGAATGAGACCAAAACCAGACAAAAATCAGACCAAAATCAGACCAGAATGAGACCAAAACTGGACCAAAACCAGACTAAAACTGGGCCAAAATCAGACCAAAATGAGATCAAAACCAAACCAAAATGAGACCAAAGCCAGACCAAAATGAGACCAAGATGAGACCAAAATCAGACCATAATTGCACCAAAACCAGACCAAAACTGGGCCAAAATCAGACCGAGACCAAATTAAAATAAGACCATAATTGGACCAAAACTGGACTAAAACCAGAACAAAACTAGATCAAAATGAGACCAAGACAGGACCAAAACCAGACCAGAAGCAAATCAAAACCAGACCAGACCCTGTGTACTCGCCTGTTCTCTCCCCACGTCACACTGACTTCACATCCAAACCAAAATCTGATTCTAATCTGATTTCTGGACCTTCGAGATCCAGAACACAAACTCTGATCACAGGGACCATGAAGAAAGAATCAGTGGACGTTATCTTCTAACTCCGTGACTGTGAGAAGATTCCTGTCTGGAGCTCACGTCCGAGCGCCGCCGCCACCGCTGTAACCGAAGCTCGGAACACGGAGTTAAACGTTTCATAAAAAACTCGTCAAAAGTTTAAGGCACTTTCTCTGTTTCCTGCTGTTCGGATTTTACTGGAGCGTTTCCAAATAAAAGTCTCTCATGTTTTACAGCGTCTACACCTGCTGCTGATCACCTGAGACACGACCAGCCAAAACCAACAACATACACACAACTACACACAACTACACACAACTACACACAACTACACACATCTGAAACATCTACAAACATCTACAAACATCTACACACAACTACACACAACTACACACAACTACACACAACTAACTACACACAACTACACACAACTACACACAACTACACATCTACACACTGACACACAACATACAACACAACTCTACACTACACATCTACACACACATCTACACACAACTACACACAACTACACACAACTACACACAACAAACATCTACAAACATCTACAAACACACAACATACACACAACTACACACAACTACACACAACTACACACAACATACACACAACTACACACATACTACACACACACACTCTACACAACATCTACACACACACATCTACACACAATACACACAACTACACACACTACACACATCTGAAACATACACACAACATCTACACACACACTACACACAACTACACACAACTACACACATCTACACACACACACATACACACAACTACACACAACTACACACAACTACACACACACACATACACACAACATCTACACACAACTACACACATCTACACACAACTACACACAACTACACACAACATACATCGAAACATCTACAAACATACACACAACTACACACTACACATCTACAAACATCTACAACACATCTACACAACACACACAACTACACACACACACAACTACACACAACTACACACACAACTCTACACACACACTACAAACACAACACACACATCTACAAACATCTACAAACATCTACACACTACACACAACTACACACAACTACTACAACAACATACTACACACACACATCTACACAACACACTACACACAACTACACAACATCTACAAACAACACACAACTACACACACACAACTACACACAACTATCTACACACTACACACAACACTACACACAATACACACACAAACATACACACAACTCTACACACAACTACACACAACTACATAGACAACATCTACAAACATCTACAAACATCTACACACAAACTACTACACACACTACACACAACTACACACAACTACACACAACTACACACATCTACAAACATCTACAAACATCTACACAACTACACACAACTACACACAACTACACACAACTACACACTACACACAACTACACACAACTACACACAACATACTACACACAACACACATCTACAAACACATCTACACACAACTACACACAACTACACACAACTACACACAACTACACATACACACACACACATCTACAACACATCTACACACACATCTACACACACACACTACACACAACATACACACAACTACACACAACTACACACACACACAACTCTACAAACATCTACAAACATCTACACACAACTACACACACTACACACACTACACACACACTACACACACTACACACATACACACAACTACACACATCTACAACAACATCTACAACATCTACAACACATCTACACACAACACACACAACTACATACACACACTACACACTACACACATCACAACTGAAACATCTACAAACATCTACAAACATCTACACAACATCTACACACATCTACACACAACACACACTCTACACACACACACACACACACTACACACAACTACAAACATCTACAAACATCTACACACAACTACACACAACTATACACAACTACACACAACTATACAACAACTATACACAACTACACACAACTACACACCTCTACACACAACTACACACATCTGAAACATCTACAAACATCTACAAACATCTACACACAACTACTACACAACTACACACATCTAAAACATCTACAAACATCTACAAACATCTACACACAACTACACACAACTACACACATCTGAAACATCTACAAACATCTACAAACATCTACACACAACTACACACACAACTACACACAACTACACACACAACTACACACAACTACACAAACACATCTACAAAACATCTACACACAACTACACACAACTACACACAACTACACACAACTACACACATCTGAAACATCTACACAACATCTACAAACATCTACAAACATCTACACACACACACTACACACAAACATACACACACACACTACACACAACTACACACAACATCTACAACATCTACAAACATCTACAAACATCTACACACAACTACACACAACTACACACAACTACACACATACAAACATCTACAAACATCTACACACAACTACACACAACTACACACAACTACACACATCTACAAACATCTACAAACATCTACACACAACTACACACAACTACACACAACTACACACAACTACACACATACACATCTACAAACATCTACACACAACTACACACAACTACACACAACTACACACAACTACACACATCTACAAACATCTACACACATCTACACACAACACACACTACACACAACTACACACAACTACAAACATCTACAAACACTACACTACTACACACAACTACACACAACTACTACACACACTACATACACACAACATCTACACACAACTCTACAAACATCTACACACAACTACACACAACTACACACAACTACTACACACATCTACACACATCTACAAACATCTACAAACACACACTACACACAACTACACACAACACTACACACAACTACACACAACACTACACAACATCTACAAACATCTACAAACATCTACAAACATCTACACACAACTACACACAACTACACACAACTACACACAACTACACACAACTACACACAACTACACACATCTACACACAACTACACACATCTGAAACATCTACAAACATCTACACACAACTATACACAACTACACACAACTACACATAACTACACACAACTACACACATCTGAAACATCTACAAACATCTACACACATCTACACACATCTACAAACATCTACACACAACTACACACATCTACAAACATCTACAAACATCTACACACAACTACACACAACTATACACAACTACACACAACTACACACAACTATACACAACTACACACAACTACACACAACTACACACATCTACACACAACTACAAACATCTACAAACATCTACACACAACTACACACAACTACACACATCTACAAACATCTACACACAACTACACACAACTACACACATCTGAAACATCTACAAACATCTACACACAACTATACACAACTATACACAACTACACACAACTACACATAACTACACACAACTACACACATCTGAAACATCTACAAACATCTACATACAACTACACACATCTACACACATCTACACACATCTACACACATCTACACACATCTACACACATCTACACACATCTACAAACATCTACACACATCTACACACATCTACACACATCTACAAACATCTACACACATCTACACACATCTACACACATCTACACACATCTACAAACATCTACACACATCTACACACATCTACACACATCTACAAACATCTACATACAACTACACACATCTACACACATCTACAAACATCTACAAACATCTACAAACATCTACACATACAACTACACACATCTACAAACATCTACATACAACTACACACATCTACACACATCTACAAACATCTACACACATCTACACACATCTACAAACATCTACAAACATCTACAAACATCTACACACATCTACACACATCTACACATCTACACACATCTACACACATCTACAAACATCTACACACATCTACACACATCTACACACATCTACAAACATCTACAAACATCTACAAACATCTACAAACATCTACACACATCTACAAACATCTACAAACATCTACAAACATCTACACACATCTACAAACATCTACAAACATCTACACATCTACACACACATCTACAACATCTACACACATCTACAACATCTACACACACACACATCTACAAACATCTACAAACATCTACAAACATCTACATCTACAAACATCTACACACATCTACAAACATCTACACACATCTACAAACATCTACAAACATCTACACACATCTACAAACATCTACACACATCTACAAACATCTACAAACATCTACAAACATCTACAAACATCTACACACATCTACACACATCTACAAACATCTACACACATCTACATTTATCTGCACATAAAACCGTCTCATGTTTCAAACTCCACCAGGCCTGGTCACCTCAAGTCCTCGTGTCAACCAGAACAGTTTGTAGAATTCTGTCTGGAAATGGCCTCCATGGTCGAATCAGTGCACAGAAACCAGCACTAAAGAAAAGGCAATTCAAAAACCGTGTGGCATTTGCCAAGGCCCACAGCCTGATAAAAGGATGGACACTGGAAAAGTGGCAGAAGGTGGATTTCTCAGATGAATCCTCGGTTGAATTACATCACAGCCGCCGCAAATATTGCAGGAAACCTACTGGAGCCGCATGGATCCAAGATTCACCCAGAAAACAGTTAGGTTTGGTGATGGAAAAAACCTGGTCTGGGTCTGGGACTGTGCCAGAGATTTGCAGGATGGAAGGAAACATCAACAGGTTAAAATAGCAAGAAGTATTAGTGACCTTTTACATTCCCAACCATAAAAGAGGTTAGAGTTTGCAGCAGGATGGTCGAGGTGCTCCAGACTGACCGGTCCAGTCACCAGACATGAACATCACAGAATGAAAGAGGAAGCATGAAGATGAAACCAAAGAATCTTGATGAACTCTGGAGGCAGGTGAAACTGATTTCTTTGTTATTCTGATGATTTCATCAATAATTGTATGAATCATTGTCGAAACACGTGGACGTTCCTTCAAGCTCATGGAAGTCAGACAAGATATTAAACATGGATCTCACAGCAGAGCTACTTCATCCACTGATGTTATGAAACATATTTTTGTATTTATAGGTTTGACTTTTGTCTTCCCAAAATCTGACATTTCTGTGTTCATAAAATGATCATTTTTTCCTTCAGTGAAGCAAATTTATTTTACTATATTAAACATAATTTGGGAGGGTTTTAGCTTCATATGAGACATTTCTAAAACCAATGGATTCAAAGTCAAGTTACCAACTGTTGTTTCTACAAAATGGAGAAGTGATAAGACTTTTGTCAGGGACTGTACACACGTTTATACACACACACACACACACACACACACACACACACACACACACACACACACACACACACACACACACACACACACACACACATTGAACCAGCACAAATAATGAATAAATAATGAAATAAAGTTTGTTTATGAAACACTTAAAGGCGGCACTCATTAACTTTACTTTATTTAAACAAATAAAACTACACTGTGATATAAGATTAATTCAATTATTTAACTCAAAGAGAAACATGCAAATAAAATTATATTTCTGTGAGTGAAACATCAGTTCCTCTGATATATATATATATATATGAATATATATGACCTATTATATATCTGTCACCTACTGCTGTACATACACACTATATCTATGTATATATACCTCCCTCTCTCTCTCTCTCTCTCTCTCTCTATATATATATATATATATATATATATATATATAGAGAGAGAGAGAGAGAGAGAGAGATAGATAGATAGATAGATAGATAGAGATATATCACAATTATTATATCTATGACCAACTATATCTCAAACAATATAAATTAAATATAAGTAACATTAAAGGGGAGGTACACATATATAAGTAACATTAAAGGGGAGGTACACATATATAAGTAACATTAAAGGGGAGGTACACATATATAAGTAACATTAAAGGGGAGGTACACATATATAAGTAACATTAAAGGGGAGGTACACATATATAAGTAACATTAAAGGGGAGGTACACATATATAAGTAACATTAAAGGGGAAGTACACATATATAAGTCAGATTAAAGGGGAGGTACACATATATAAATCAGATTAAAGGGGAGGTACCGTGCTGGTGGTAGCTGGTGCCGTAGCCGTGGCGTGGGGCGACGCGGTGTCGTGGGCGGTAGTACGAGTTGTAGTAGTTGTACCAGGGGTAATAGTTGGAGTTTTTGTACGGGTTGTACGGGTCGTCTCCCGCCATGGCGTCCGCCTGGGCGAACTGCTCCGTCTGCTCCGCCCTGCGTCTGCTGCTCGCCTCCACACGGAGCTGCTGCGTACCGCTGGACACCGGGACGCGGCGGCCGACGTCACTGCTGTTAGAGCTGAGCAGCACGGTGACCTCGGGGGCGGCGCTCGGGCTCCTCTGGTGGGTCTGGTTGGTCTGGTTCCTCTGGTTGGTCTGGATGGTCCTCACCCGCCCGAGTCGGTACGCCGGGCCTCGGCTGCGCAGACTGAACACCTGCCCGTTGTGCCGCCAGGTGAAGTCGCTCTGAGCGCCACCCACAGGCAGAAGAGAGACGACACAGGCCAAGAGCAGCAGCACGTCCACACACTGCTCCCTCATGATGAGAAAGAACCGAGCTGAAAGAGAAGAGAGAGAGAGCGACGGGCGGAGGAGTGACAGGAGAGAGAGAGCGACAGAGTGAGAGGAGAGAAGAGAAGAACAGAGGACCACAGCAGAGGGAGGAGTGAAGGAGAGAGGGAGCGGCAGAGGAGCAGAGCAGAGGAGCAGAGGGAGGAGTCATGGTTTGACTCGTCTGGTGGACGACACTGAGGTAGAGACGTCAGGTTTGTCACGTAGGACAAAGTTTTCATAACTTTCTGAGGAGCAGCGGCTCTACTCTGAGCTCCTCGTCCTGACTGAACCTCTCACTGAAGCAGAGAGACAAACCTGTGGAGGAACATGTCCTTTAGTCCTGACCCAGACCCAAGACCAAAGATCTAAACCAGGACTAAAGAGGTTTTCACTGTAACACCTCACAGATCTCCATTTAACATTTTACTGATTTGAAAATGTTATATTCACCCAAAACAACAGATGAACATGTTTTATAAGTTTCTCTGAGTCTCTCTTCTCTTTTCTCTCTGTGCTAACCCCCTGCCCTTTCAGAGCTCTATCGCACACGCTCGTTGAAACTCCTGCACAAACATCAGGTTTGCCGTGTCGCTGTGTTCAGTTTTGTGTCGTGTTTCTGTGTTTTCATGGAGAGTTGTCGTGTGGGACCATGTGGGCGGAGCCTCGTACTGCAGCTACTGTAAGGAAGGTTTGAACAGGGCCCGGGAGAGATCTCTAGATGAGTCAAAAAAGCATGGACGGCTCTAGAACCTCTTCGTGTTTTTAGAACATGAGAGAAAACTAAAAATAAATGGATTTGTGTTTTGTAATAATTGTGGAGGAGCCCGAGGTCTTAATGCCTCATGTCTGTCATTTGTAAAGTAAAAATTTTGCCGTAAATGACGACTGTATTTCACCAAACTCAGACGTCCGGTGATAATACGAGTCTGCATCTCTAGTGTCAATCTGCAACTCTGTGTTTGTCGTTGTTATTGTGTCTTTTATGTCTCTCTTTCTTTCTGTGTTCTTTTCTCGTTCATTCTGTCAGTGTCAGTAAAATAGAGTCATTTTCAGATTTCACTGATCCCGTGTTAAAGTTGTGAGAGTATCACAGCGTCGAGGCGGAGGAGGAGGAGTCTCCAGCTGAGCAGACGTCCTCGGGTCGGACTGATCCTGTGTGAAGAGGATTTATGTAGAAGATTATAGAGCTGTTT
The DNA here is from genome assembly GCF_026225935.1 of Boleophthalmus pectinirostris. Classification (NCBI taxonomy): domain Eukaryota; kingdom Metazoa; phylum Chordata; class Actinopteri; order Gobiiformes; family Gobiidae; genus Boleophthalmus; species Boleophthalmus pectinirostris. The sequence goes on along the minus strand of NW_026571353.1, from coordinate 41,794,645 downwards.
GTGTTTGTGGCTCCAACGTTTAACTCTGAGTCTCTGAGTTCATGAAGCGGTGACAGGAGCAGAGGTGACAGGAGCAGTGACAGGAGCAGAGGTGACAGGAGCAGGGACAGGAGCAGGACAGGAGCAGAGGTGACAGGAGCAGGGACAGGAGCAGTGACAGGAGCAGAGGTGACAGGAGCAGGGGTGACAGGAGCAGGGACAGGAGCAGTGACAGGAGCAGAGGTGACAGGAGCAGTGACAGGAGCAGAGGTGACAGGAGCAGGGACAGGAGCAGAGGTGACAGGAGCAGTGACAGGAGCAGAGGACAGGAGCTGACAGGAGCAGTGACAGGAGCAGGGACAGGAGCAGAGGTGACAGGAGCAGTGACAGGAGCAGTGACAGGAGCAGTGACAGCAGTGACAGGTGACAGGAGCAGTGACAGGAGCAGTGACAGGAGCAGTGACAGGAGCAGAGGTGGTCATAGTTTTGTGTCGTTCTCACAGTTTGTGAGTTTGTGGAGTTTTACAGCAGCTCAGATCCTGCTGAGACCCACAACTTTGAACCTGCCACCCGCACACTGATCTAACACACACACACACACACACACACACACACACACACACACACACACACACACACACACACACACACACACACACACACACACACTACACACACTACACATACACACACACACACACACTACACACACACTACACACTACACACTACACACACACACACACACACACACACACACACACTACACACACACTACACACACACACACACATACACACACTACACACACTACACACACACACACACACTACACACACACTACACACACACACACACACACTACACACACACACACTACACACACACACACACACACACACACACACTACACACACTACACACACACTACACACACTACACACACACACACACACA